>NC_143155.1:12061211-12209570 GCF_041381405.1 Jatropha curcas
TTTGTCCACTGAAACTTTTCTTCTTCACAGATTCAATTATAGGACTTATAATTGAACTGAATTTTGGATAAATTTCCTATGAAAGAGGCCAAACCATGAAGCTTCTAACTTCTTTGATGGATTGCAGTGGTGGCCATTCGGTAATTGCACGAACCTTTTCTAGATTTGGTTTTAATCCTTCAACAGACACAATGTATCCCAGGAATACCACTTCTGTTACATGAAACTGCATTTTTCAGGTTTATGTGAAGTTGCTCTTGACGAAGTACTTCTATCACTTGTCGCAACTGTTTTAAATGATCTTCCTTAGTGCGACTATAAATCAAAATGTCATCGAAATATACCACAATGAAAGAATTCAAGAAAGGTTTGAGTACATATGTCATGACTCTCATGAATGTGCTTGGTGCATTAGAAATGCCAAATGGCATTACTAACCATTCAAATAACCCATCATTGTCTTAAAAGTTGTTTTCCATTCATCACCATGTCTCATTCTAATTTGGTGATATCCACTTTTCAAGTCAATTTTGGAAAACACTTTAGATCCCACTAGTTGATCAAGCATATCCTCCAATCTTGGTATTGGAAAGCGATATTTGATTGTAATTTTGTTTATAGCACGACTATCCACACACATTCTCCAAGAATCGTCTTCTTTGGAGTTAATAAGGCTGGGCAGGCACATGGACTTTTACTTTCACGCACCAGACCTTTTTCCAATAATTCCTTAACATGTCTTTCTATTTCAGCCCTGTAAAGGAGGCATTTGGTATGCAGGCAGATTGTAACACCCGCCGCCCAGCCCCAAGAGACCCGATGGCGGATGCCACATTCGGTGCCGGAGACACCGTCCTAACATAACTATAAATCATAAAATCAGATTATGAATTAGAAGTGATTAAGTATTGACAAGTTTAGCGAGTAATTTTTTTCAATTTGTTTTTGAAATATATATATTATATATAACTTATGAAAACAATTTAGGAAAAATCCTACAACAAACTGCAAGAGTTTCCCTTTAAAAAACCAGCTCGCCAAACATGTGAATACAAAACATTTCCAATTTTAAACTCTAAACCCCCAGCAAACTCCAGTAATCACCATAGCAATACAACAACACTTCTATACCTTCATAACTATAGAAACCCTCAATAGCATTTTAATGATCATCAATTAAATGCATTCATTATATATATATCAAGTCTTGATGTTCTTAATCATACCAACTATCTTAAACATATTTTATATCCAAACATTAAATAAAATCTCATGCTTATCTCCAAATTATACACCAAACTAATTTATCATTACATGCTTAAGTTATAATTCAAATACATAATATCCGAAAATGTAATAATTATACATGCCATGATTCTTAAGTACATCAAACTAATTCTACCACTACTAAAATAGTCGCTTCTGGTCTGAAGCTACTCTTCTGATCTTCAAGTAGCAACCACGGACTCAACCTGCGCGTGATAAAAATCAACGCGCTGAGTATAAAACTCAGTGGTGCTCATAAATGACAAACTTACCAATGTTGCACTGGCAACACACTTAAAATATAAATTTTCATCAAAAGAACATACATTTACATTATAGCAAAAGAAATATCAAATAAACTTAAATTAATAACATAAATAATTTAATTTTCCAAATCACAACTTCATTATTTGGACATTTATTATACCAATACACATACTATTTATTTTAAAACCATGTATCGAAATATCATGCCTTGAAAATTAATTTGAGAACATAATCATTTATTTCCAAATGAAGGTTTACTGAAATAATATAATCTTATTCATTTAAGTGCCTTAAAAATATTTTCCAAGGGCTCGCATACACTTAGGAGAAAGAGAAGCAGATAGGTTTTCATAACTTATTCATAATGGCCTTAGGTCGCCAACCTTTTCATAACATATAGAGCGCGTCCGCCCTAACATAAGACAGCCACGTGCCTAGCATATGATCATAGCTTCGTATCATAATGGCATCAAATGCCGAGCATGCTCATACATAATAAAATCAAATTCACATCAAGTATATTAGAGCCCAAAATCCTTGTTTTAATTCTTAATTCATAATACTTCTCATAAAACGTGTCTTATTCTTTAGTCTTCTTAATTCATAATGTAAGCTTACTTTAGAACATAAGTAACTCATGAAAATTAACATAGAAAATTTCTTATCATATGAAATCATACATGTAAGCTTACTTTTGAACTTAAGAGACTCATGAAAACTTCATACTTAAACATAATTACTTAATATAGGAAATTTCTTATAAATTCCTTTCTTTTAAAACGTTCTTGAAGTCATAATGAAATTTATCATAAGAAACTTCTTATCATATAAAATCATACTTTCCTTATTCAAAATTCAAAGCACATACATCTTAAATACCCATTTTTTTTTTAAACTCTAAACATATGAAAGTTATCAAAATAATCATACTTATGTCATAGATATATAGATAGCATACCATAGAAAAAATAATAATAAGTAAGCCTTACCACCCTAGAGTGGTTTGGCCTCTTAATGAAAACCAAGGAGAGGAATTTCCTTCTCCAACCAAGCATACTAACATAACTCTTATGCACCAAGGTATTCATTCTCTCCTCATCATGCATTATCTAAACTAATTCCACACTTTATCCCAAAATTTCCAACAATTTTTCCCATTTATGTCCATTTAAACATATCCACAATAACACTTTTCAAACTTATATCTTATTTTTGTCAAATAAATCCTCAAACATACAAATAATCAAGAGAACCTCATCACACATGATTCATACATACATTGATCCAAATAAACCCATGATTCAAGGCATAGGAAATTTCCAGCATTAATATAACCTTGACCTTTGCAGGGTTTTTAAGACATAACTTGAGTTATAGGTCTCCAAATGGAACGAAATCAGATTAATTAGAAAGCTAAGAAAAAATGCTACAAATGTTATGAAGGGATCACAGCCCAGATCAATGTGCAAGGTAGCAAACAAAAGCTAGGAACACAGACCAACAGTCCAGACCTGATTCAGCAGAACCAAGTCCAATTTATTGAATTACTCCTTAACAAAACACTCAAATTAATTCAATCCAAAACCAGAGAAGTATGAAGACATAGGGCAACAACTCTCATGAAGAACTCAGAACATAATCTTGCCATTATAGTGGTCAAAATGGACAGTCAATTCAGTGATGCATGTGGCCCATCATAACACAGTCAGTTTGGGTGTTTCAGCCATAAGTTGAACTATATATCTCCAAATTGGACACAAGAGGATGGGTTGGAAAGCTAAGAGAGAGACCTACAACTTTTATGAAGGACTCAGACATAATGGAAACTAGAAAGGATAAAAAAATGGTCCTTAATCTCACTCAATAACCTGTTTTTCCCAAATTCAGCTTACTTTAACCATGAAAGGAACATGAACAACAAAGATACAAGGTAGAAATGTCTACCACAACATAAATACTCATCACATATCACCTAAGAGCATGTAATTGCAACCAAAATTCAACAAATCAATCATTTCATACAAAATCCCAAAATATCCACATAAGAGCATAAAGGCACAAAATCAAAAATTTGAGTAAGGTAAGTGTGTTTATGAACTCTAACCTTAAAAATAAGCTTTAGCAAGCTTAAATTAAAACTTTCTAAGCTCTCACTTTGCCTTTACTCCATGGTAGAGGTTTCTCCAACCTTTGGCTCAAGTAGAGAATCTCCAAATTTCTTCAAATAATTCACCAAAAATCGCTTCCCAAGCTTTAATCTCTAGGATTAATAACTTAAATCAAGTTGGTTGGGGTGAATTTGATGTGTTTAGTAAGGAAGAATTGAAGAAAAGAAGAAGAAGAAGAAGAAGAAGAAGAAGGAGGAGGAGGAGGAGGAGGAGGAGACGTGTAAGGGAAAAGAAGAAGAAAGAAAAATGGTTGCACAATAATTGATGGTTGACTTATATAAAGCAACAAGGGTATTTTAGTCTTTTTCCCCTAATTGGATGGCTAGGATTAAGTCAAGTAATCTCATCTAATGGCTAAAATAATCTCCAAGTAAATTCCTTCAAAATATTATTTATCTCCATAAAATTCTCAAATTTAATCCTTAAAAATAATTCCTCAAGTTTCCTTACTTAATATAACACCATAATTCACTATTCACTAATTATCTAAATTCTCCAAAATATTCATTACTTATTTTCTACCCGTATAAAATCATGTATGCATACTCCAAAAATATTAAATAAAATATGAAACATAGATAGTAATTTTTTTCTGGACCAAAATAATACTGACTCCCAGACCGGTGGTACTATTTACAGACTGGTAAAACTATTATTTTAGACACAGAAAATTAGGGCGTTACACAATTTGGTAAAGCTGCTCCTGGTAATCAATAGCATGTTGGATGCTTCTTATTGTGGCAAGCTTTTCGGTACATCTTCACTAATCAACTCCTTGAATTCTTGCAATAATCGTTGAATTTCAAAGGAATATTCAATTGATTTTTCAACCTGGTCAGCTTCTATCAGTTTGCCTACTAAGGCATCGTACTCCCACCTCACTATGCGTTTGCTGCAAATTCTTTAACACTTACAAGCCCATTTAATGTACCAGTTGCAGTTCCTTTATTTGCTATTTGCCTTGTTTCATCCTTAGAGGATGCAAAGTGTTCTTCTTATTGTCCTTGTAGAATGAATAAGTATTAGGTCTTGTCTTGTGGTCCATGTCATGATCATACAACCAAGGTCGTCCCACTAGAATATGCCCAACATCCATTGGTACTACATCACATAGTGCTTCATCTGCCAAATCATCTCCCATTGTGAATTGCACTAAGCATTGAGATGTTACTGGTATCTCATACCCTTTCTTCAACAAACGTACTTTGTATGGATGAAGATGTTTTGTGTAGGAAGCTTTAATTTATCTACAGCCTCCTTTGATATTATATTTTCCATACTTCCTCCATCAATGACTAATTACACACTTTGCCTTCACAAATACACGTGTACAAAAATGCTACACCCTCCTCCAATCTTCTTCTCCTTCTTTGTTCATGGCTGTCATGATTGTTCGAACAACTAAAGACTCATCTTGAGCTGGGTGAACATCAATTTCTTCTACTTCCTCATATTCATCAAAAATAGGGCCTTGGTCTTCATCATACTCGGCTAAATTTACCCTCCTTTGTGGACAGATGAATGAAGTATGCCCCTTTTCTCCACAAGTAAAACAATGAACTTGAGATTGTTGCCTCTCCTTGTAGACGAACCAGAATTATTTTGTCCACTATAAGGTACTATAGCTTTCCCTTTATCATTCCCATCAACATGGGTTGTCTCTTCATTGTATTTATTAGTAGCGGCAGCCTCTTTCCCCTTCGTTGAGTTGTTTGAATCTCTCTTGCAGCTCTGATATTGTTTTGGCCAATTGCTTCTGTTGAGGGGCCTTCTAGCACCGTAACAAGAAACTCACTTTTCAGCTGCTAAGGCATTTGGCGAGCATCTTCAAGATTGTGTAATCGGACCATGCCCTTTTCATCTCTAAGGGACTGATTCAAACCATAAGGTAGCAAAAGGTAATTTGTTCATTACTTTCAGATATTCCAACTCGAATGGACAAACTATTAAATTCTGCAGTGTACTCTTCAACAGACATACCATTTTGTTTCTAGTAGTGGAACCTTTCATATAGTTCCATTGTGTAATCAACTGGTAAAAGTTACTTCCTTAGCTTAGTTTTCATATGCTCCCATGTGCTGATTTTTTAAAGCTTTCCTTCTCGTGCGCCCTGCTCCTCAACTCTCTTCCACCATTGAAGTGCAGTACTCTTCAATTTAAGCTTTACAAAAAGCACTTTTCGAGTTTCAACCATTGGTTTACATTCAAAATAATTTTTCCTAAACTAGTTTCCCAATCTAAATAGTCTTCGGCATGCGACTTCCCATGAAAGCAGTAAAGAATCGCAAGGAGCGTAGGGGAGAAGGAGCATCCGTCAACACAGACTGAGTGAGTTGAAACGGAGGCCTTGGGGCCAATTTATAGGCAAAAAATGGACTGTTGGCGGCTTGGGTAAGCTCCCTTTCACCTTTTTATATTTTATTTATCTTTTGGGCCTTAGGCCAAATTGTGGAATTTTAGGCCTTAGGCCAAATTGTGAATTTTTGGGCCTTAGGCCGAATTGTGAATTTTGGGCCTTCTGTGGCCAAATTGTGAATTTTGGGCCTCTGTGGCCAAGATGTGAATTTTTGGGCCTCTGTGGCCAAAATGTGAATTTTTTTCTGTGCTTACTATTTTATTAGTATGCATGCTAGGGTAGAACTAAGATATTATCCTTAGTAAGGAACCGAGGAGTAACTCTTAGATTGCTTTACCTTTTAGGACTCCCGTATTAAATTGGATGTAGGTGAGAGTTCTGCAGCCGAGATTCCGGTCGAGATATTCGATTAGCATAATCCCGTTGGAGCGATTATCAGTCCGTCTTATCTGGGCTATCTTAGGCATCTTGACATGGGTCGGAGCAGCCACAAGGAGTTACTGTGCGCCTTGGCCAAGAGGTGGTGGGACACCACCAATACTTTCCACTTTTCTTGGGGCGAGTTGACAATGACCCCTGCAGACTTTTCTGTGATCTTCGGGATCCCTTTTGGCATTCGACCGATCGAGCTATATGATGACTGGAGGACAGAGATCTCCCCTGACCGGATGGGTGGAGCTGATCGGGATAGACCTGCCTTGGATTGTCGAGCCAGGCTCCATTACTCCCGCTTTGAGCGTTTCCAGACGCTGGTTATCCCTCTAGGCCCCTGACATCTATGCTAGATACAGGCGAGGAGAACTGGCGGCTACTCAGGTGGCCAGATTCACTTTGTTGCTGTTGTTTGCTTCGACCTTCTGGTCCAACAGGAAAGAGAAGTTTAATCCTTCTATTTTAAAGAGTTTGGAAAATCTGTCCCATTTGGAGGAGTACGACTGGGCCGGTGCTATTCTGAGCCGCATGTACGATGACATGTGTGATCTGAGTCGAGGCCACTGTAAACTCAGCGGGACCCACTACTTCTGGGAGGTAATGTAAAGAACATTCTTCCTTTCTGTGTTTTTCTGTTTGTCTTAATTTTTTTCACTAATTCCTGTTTCTGTTTTGCAGACTTGGGCATTTGAGTACTTTCCTTACACTCGCCCGGAGCTGATTCGTGCTGATCTTGAATTAGGGCTGGTACCTTTGGCTTGGAGATGGTACCGAACAAACCTTCATACCGTTCGGTGTAAGAAATCGCTGAAGGAGCTGAGAGCCTTTTTTGACACTTGCACTCTGGAGCAGGTATGTGCTTAGTGATTCTTAGATATGTTAAATAAAAAGGATTTATTAACATATTTGCATCTTTTATAGGGCCGAAATAGGGTCGTTGACTGCCCGTCTACAGAGCTGGATTCAGGCTGATCCCGATTTCCAGCGGTCATATGCCTTGTCTCGGCGGAGGGTGGTCCTGTCGCACCCCGTCCTGCGGCGATATTATTTGGGCGAGAGAGTGGATATTCAGATAAGAAGCTGCCGTTTTGTCTCTTATTCCCCTCCCGAGGATATGCGAGCGGGTAAGCAGATGACACTCACCGCTGCTCATACTGAGGGTATTCCACATGTGGAGTTCATCATGGGAGGAGATTATGATGAGTTCCTGCAGGATCTCTTTGATGCAGCCCATTGGATCTCACTTAGATGATTTTCAGAGGTCGGGCTCCTTCCCAGCCGCTTGGCACCCGTTCTTCTCGGGCTTCGGGCCCCTCGACTAGGACTCTAAGGAGGAGGCCTATGACTGACCCCACTTCTTCCACTCCGGTTGAGGGTCTGTCTCGGGCCGGGCCTAGCCGCTTGGCTGGTCCTTCCAGGGCTCCCCGGGCTATTTCGGAGGCTACTGGGACGCTTCACCCAGACCTGGCCAATTTACGCCTTCCATACAGCATTCCCTACTATATTCCCCACAGCCCTCCAGCTTTTCGAGAGGTCTCCCTGGAGAGTGTGGATCGCCCGGCTCTTCCTTCCGAGGACATTACTGAGGTAAAGACTGAAAAAATCTCTCACAAAAAAGATTCATAAGAGATTTGGTATTGACTTGTATTTTCCTTTGCATGATTTCCAGGTTCCTGTCGGGTTGGTAAATCAGATGATGGAGCTGGTTCTCGGGATGCAACAAGAACTAACTGCAGCCTGGACTCAGTTAGCTTTTGATGATCAGAGGGGGAGGAGGCCCCGCCGCTGATAGTTGCCGGATTTTCCTGCTTTTCTCTTATTTTCATTTCTGTACTGAACTTTGCTTATACCTGCACTTGGTTAGTACTGAAAATTTTATATGTATGCATGACTACCAAATTTGAAAGAAAAGTAGGATTTCCTTTCAGCCCATTTCATGGAAAAATATACTTTTTTTTTAATGTTGAAAATAAAAACTCTCTTTTTTTTTTTTTTTTTTTTTTTGGCGGTGGCCGTCGTCTTCGGCGGCCGCAGCCACCTCCGGGCGCGCTTTTTCTCTATAAAAGCTGTTCTTTGGCTTTTTTTTTTCATTCACTCTTTTTTTTTTCGAAAATCGAGCCAAACAGCAGTTTCTCGGTCAGTTTCTTCTCTCTTCTCTCTTTTTCTTCCTTTTTTCCTTTTAAATAAATAAACAAAATAAATAAAAAATAAAATAAAAAAACATGAATCCCTTCTACAACCATAGCATGCACAGCTGGACTAGGAGTCTCTCCAAAGTTGAAAAGATCAATTTGGGGAGGTACGGTCTTTCTCCTGTCATTACTCTTAGGGGTGTAGTAATTGATTGGGAGTTTTTACGGGCCTGTATTAGACTTTGGGACCCAGAGACCCACGTTTTCCGGTTTGGGGCCATGATGGAGGAGATGTGCCCTCTTTTTGAGGAGTTTTGTGCTATTATAGGGTGCGACCCCAATGCCCCTTTGGTCAAGCATGAGGTCAAAATTGGGTATGTTCGGTCGTTTGAAAGCCTTTTTCAGTTCAGTCGACCACAGGCTAGGGCTATGATTGTTGATGACCAGAAAGCACTTTTGCTGTCCCTGATTGACGAATTTTTAGAGGCTCGCTCAAATGACCCAGACCGGATGAGGCTGAGAATGCGGGCCCTGGTTTTTTGTTTATTGGCTGGCTTCTTATTTAACCAGGACCCAGGCTTTGGGGATTTGCGCCTTTGCCCCATGGTTCGGCAAATGGAGGATATGGGTTGTATTGGCGGCATTGTGCTGGCAGAGACCATTAGGAGCCTTGACAGAGCCGCTTTAGGGTTCGATGACTGGACAGTCTCTCCCATTATTCTCCAGGTACTTCCCCTTTCCTTATTCTTTTCTTCCTTTAGTTCATTCCTTTGTAATAGAAAGGATCCATTACTCAGGTTTGGTTGAAGGACCACCTCCAAGTGGTTGCTGCTCCTACTTTCTTGCCCTACAATCCCACTCAGTATCGTATGCGGAGGATCCTGATCACCCATCTATCTACTGATGCATGGACTTCCTGGTTGATTGAGTTGGGTCCCAATGAGGTACTGTGGTTCATTGCCTGGTATGACATCACCCGCTTTATCCAGGTTAGCTTCCGCCATACTCGGGTTTACCTTCTAGGCCTTACACACTGTACTTGGTACTGCGCTTCGCGCGTTTTGAGGCAGATGGGGATAGATCAGACTGTTCCGGTTATGGATGACATTTCAGCTGATTCAGCCATTACCCCGGGTGTTACCCGAGCTGTCCTTAGGGCTTGGGTTAGAGATCATCATATGGTTAGGCTTTTACCTAATCCTGCCAATGTTCAGACTTCTCCTGAGTATCGAGCCTGGTTCATTGCCACTGTCTGGCCGATTGAGAGACCAAGGAGGACCGCACTGCTGAGTGCACTCAAAGGTTGGGTTCAGACTGACGCTGATGATGAGGTTGGGACTGGTGAGGAGATTGTGTTGGCTCCTCGGACACGCGAGGTTGGACAGAGCTTGACAGCTAGGGATGACTCGAAGGATGTTGCCCCACGGAGGCGACGGGACACCTAGACTCTTATAGTCTTTTTGGACTTTTATTGTTTTTCCCTTACTTTTTATTTGGGACTTGGACTTTGAATTTTTGGGATGTATGTTTTTTTTTGCTTTGGATTTGGACTCTTTTGCTTTCTGCTTGACTCCAGATTGTTTGACTTTACTGCTTAAATTGAGAATGTCATTTGTATTTTAGGCTTTCCAAGCATTTTCCAACTTTATTTATTTAGGCTCTAATTTTTGCCTAAGCTGCCCTTTCGGGTTTTCAACTTAGCGAGCTACCCATTTTTGCCTAAGCCGCCCTTTTTTTTTGGGTTTTCAACTTAGCGGGGCCCCGATTTTTGCCTAAGCCGCCCTTTCGGGTTTTCGACTTAGCGGGTTTTTCTCTTTTTTTTCACTTTTTTTCTTCTTTTCTTTCCCTTTTTTTTAATTTGGTAAAGAAGAAATGAATTATGAAATGACTATTTTTTTATTAATGTTTAGACCGCGCCCAATGAGGGCTGCCTACATATCTCCGATATATAATTTCTTTTTTCCAAGGAGAATCAGGTCCAATGTAGCTCTTTTACATTATGCAATGCTAATCATACAAAATATCTTTTCAACTGATCTAAATTATAGGGATTTGTGAATTCCAAACCATCTAAATCAGTCAAAATGACGGCTCCGTCGGGCAGTATTTTCTTCAACACATAGGGTCTAGCCCAATGAGGACGGAACTTCCCACGTGGGTCTGTGAATGGTTGTCTAATCTCTTTCAAAACCAAACAACCTTCTTCTAGTTTTCGGTCTTTGACCTTCTTATTAAAGTGTCGTGCCATCCTTCTCTGGTAAACTTGAGTTTGGTGGATTGCTCGCAATCGCTTCTCATCCATTCCCAAGAGTTGCAAATGATAATTCTCAGCCCAATCTGCTTCGCTGATCTGGCTTTCCCGGATGATTCTTGCTGACTGAACCTCCAGCTCGATAGGCAACACTGCTTCCATACCATACACTAGGGAATATGGGGTTGCCCCAGTAGGCGTCCTAATTGAAGTCCTATATGCCCATAGAGCATTTGGCAACTGTTCATGCCAAGCTTTACGCTTTCTCACCGTCTTCTGCAAAATGACTTTTATAGCCTTGTTTGCAACCTCTACAGCCCCATTTGTTTGTGGACGATAGGGAGAGGACTTATGATGCCGAATCTTCTTCTCTTTCAACAAATCAGAGAATTGACTTTGAAAATGAGACCCATTATCAGTTATGATCTCGAATGGCGTTCTGTACCGATAAAGGATGTTAATACGAACGAACTGTGCTGCCTTCTTGGCATTCAAGACTGAATAGGAGGCTGCCTCAATCCACTTAGTGAAATAATCAACAGCAACCAAGATGAATTGATGGCCATTGGAAGCCTTCGGGTGGATCTTTCCAATCACATCTATGCCCCAAGTTGCGAAAGGCCACGGTGAAGCAATAAGATTCAAATTGACCGAAGGCCGTTTTTGCAACTTAGCAAAAATTTGACACTCATGGCACTTCCGCGCGTGCCTCACTCAATCTGCATTTATAGTCGACCAGTAATAACCCAGGTTCATAATTTTTCGAGCTAGAGCTATCCCGTGACTGTGTGGACCGGACTCCCCATTATGTAAGGAATCCATGATGGTTTGAGCTTCCCCCTCATCAACGCACCTTAGGTGCAGGCCATTCCAACTTCTCTTATACAGAACTCCCCCAGTAAGGAAATATCCAGATGCTAACTGTCTCAATGTCTGTTGATCAGTCTTGGTGGATCCCTCCGGATAGGCTTCATTCTGAAGATAATTCTGTATATCCCAAAACTAGGGCTTGTCATCGACTAGATTCATGACATGTGTGTGAATACTCAAATTTTGAGGCTCAAAGAGCCATTTTTCCGGACTGCAAACAGTCTGGTCGGACCGGAGGTCATTTAAAAAGTTCACCGGAAGTGTGCCAATATGGTACTTGAAATGTCCAAAAAATTACGAGGATCACGGAACTGGTCTCGAAATATTTTTTGGAGGTGCGGAACTCCCGGAAAAGCCTCCGGAATGAAAAAAGAAAAAGGGGAAAAGACACACGTGCCCGCCCAAGCCAGGCTAATGTATGCACCCTAAAAGGTAAAACAGTTTAAGGTTATCCTTTGGTTCCTAACTAAAAGATATCTTAATCCCCTCCTAGCATGCATACTAATAAAAATGGTAAGCACAAAAAGAAGTCAATTACAATTTGGCCTAAGGCTCAAAGAAATTACAGTTTGGCCTAAGAAATTACAATTTGGCCTAAGGCCCAAAAAATTACAATTTGGCCTAAGGCCCAAAAAAAAAATCACAATTTGGCCTAAGGCCCAAAGAAATTACAATTTGGCCTAAGGCCCAAAAAATCACAATTTGGCCTAAGGCCCAAAAAATCACAATTTGGCCTAAGGCCCAAAGAAATCACAGTTTGGCCTAAGGCCCAAAAAAATTACATTTCGGCCTAAGGCCCAAAATCACAATTTGGCCCTAAAATAATGGACAATATGCCAACAAAGCAAGCGTACCTGGGCAAAGACGCCGGTCATAGAAGCGTGAGTATCAGCATCCGCCATGAGATCGACATCACTGAAAGAGATCTCCAGAGACTCCAGCAGATCCTCGTCGCTGCCATAATCGGAGAAAGCCATGATGAGAGATTTGGGAGAATTTGAGAGAGAGCCTTAGAGTAAGAGGATGGAAATGAATGAAAAAATGAAAGTTTAAGCTATTTATAGAAGAAAAAAGGAGCCAAAAGGCGGGTCTTCTGGACGCGTCTGTTATTCGCCTTCAAAATTTGTGTTTCAGACAACCACCGACTCCCATAAATCATTTTTATGGTCGCCGGTGGGGGGCAGCTGTGAATACTCAAATTTTGAAGCTCAAAGAGCCATTTTTTCGGACTGCAAAAAGTCCGGTCGGACCGGAGGTCATTTAAAAAGTTCACCGGAAGTGTGCCAATATGGTACTTGAAATGTCCGAAAAATTACGAGGATCACGGAACTGGTCTCGGAATATTTTTTGGAGGTCCGGAACTCCCGGAAAAGCCTCCGGAACGAAAAAAGAAAAAGGGGAAAAGGCACACGTGCCCGCCCGCGGGGGTGGGCACGCCCGCCCAAACCAGGCGGGCACGCTCGCCCAAGCCAGGCAGGCATGCCCCCTGGCTAGGGCGGGCACGCCCGCCCAGCATGGGCGAGCACACCCGCCCAAGCCAAGCGGGCATGCCCGCCCAACTAGGGCGGGCGTGCCCGCCCAGCATGGCGGGCGTGCCCACCCTCGAAGGCGGGCAGGGGCGCCCGAGATCACGTTTTTTCCTATAAAAAACGGCTCTGGGGCTCCGTTTTGAGACACTCAGTCTGTTTTGACGGACGCTCCTTCTCCCTACGCTCTTTGCGATTCTTTACTGCTTTCTTGCATTTTTTAATTTTAGTTTTATTTTATTGTTGTGATACTTGGTCACTTAAAATTAAATTAAAATTAATTCCCTTAACAAGGAGCTTAACCTGGAGTTAAGAAGCGGTCGACGATTAAATCAGGTACATGAACTGAACTCTGCCTATTTAATTTTAGCACTTCATGCATGCTTCTTTTCTACTCCTAATAATTCTACAACTGCATAAATGCATCCATGTCATCATTAGACAAACAAATTGCCTCAATTAAATAAATTTAGGCTAAATGCCCGATTAATTAATAATCGCGGTATTAAGGCCTAAATCCGACAATATTGGCTCAAAACACCTAGTTAATTAATAGCTATGGTGTAATCGCCTTTATTTCAAACAAATCCTGCTTAAGTCCAATTAATTAATAATTGTGGCTAAAAGCCTTAATTGATCACGTTTTGGCAACAAGTTGCCTACAATTAAATCGATCTTTTGGCAAAATGCCTTAAAATTAATCAACTTATTTTGGCAAAAAGCCTTAAATCAATCATTTTGGCGACAATCGCCCAATCAACATCATTTTGGCAATCAAATTGCCTAAATCACTCTTTTGGGCTAAAAGCCTTAAAATCAATCATTTTGGCGACAATCGTCTAAAATTAATCATTTTTGGCAACGATTGCCTAAATCAATCTTTTTGGTTAAAAGCCATTAAAATCAACATTTTGGCATCAAATGCCTAAATCAAATCAATCAATTCTTTGGCAAAATGCCTAAACAAAATGCACAAAGCATACACACACTCATGCATTAAGCATACCCATTCAAACCCCTTTTAAAAAGGCCTATCGAACTACGTTGACTTTGATCTTCCATTCAAACGGAAGTACGTAGGCACGTTTGGGATTTAACCCCGGGCGGCAAGTCAAAATCACATAAACATTTTTCATTGGTCCCAATTACATCATCTTTCACCCTGCAAAGCATTCATCTTTGGTTAGTTCATCAGCATGACATAGTCTCGGGATCCACCTCAGGTTCGTAGACCATGCCTTAAACATTTGGGATAATTAATCTAGTAACTAGGTTAATTAAAATTGGAGTCACTTAGGGTTTTTTCCTAGTTTATCCTAAAACAATTAAACAAAGTGGCGACTCATACATTCACGTGCATTTCTGCCTTAGTCACATGCATTCACTATGCTATGATATTCGGGAGGGGTTCACAGTTTGGCGACTTCACTGGGGAACAATTATGTAATCATTTTGCATAAAGTGGACTACAATTGTTGAATAAACTAACCTGCCCTTCTTTAGGGTATTACTTTACTATGCTTTGTTTTGCAGGGTACCTTGACATAAATCGAGTGTTCTTTCTTTAAGAATACTCGCTGAGAGGAAATTTGAACTTAAGTGACAAATTTGATTAAGACATTTAAATTTGTTGATCTATTTGCACGATTGAGAATCTTTTTCTCCATTGCATAAAAAAAATGAATTTCAAATGAATTTCTTCTCTCTCTGTTCAAACTTCTGAGTCTGGATAGCAAGTAGCGCTGATCGGCAGGTCTCTTTGATTATGTCGACGGACAGCCAAAGCGTCCTCCCTGTTATCGCAAACCGCCCCTAATCCTTTTGGGGGTGGCCCATGGGTATGCGTACCGCTGGACCCACGTGAAACTCTTTGTTTCACATGTGGTTAGGTATATCCATACTCAAGGTTCAAGGGTCCCTTATAAACCGATTCTCTATTTAAGTCATAGCCTATAGAACCTACCCTTTAGGACTGTATGCACCCAATGATGTGAATCATATTCATTAAATGGTTTATGGCGTGTTGTTATGCGCATTCACGACATATCATAGGCATGGGATAAACACAAAGAGAGCAGAAAAACACCCTTTTACTTTCAGTCATGCACAGTTGGACAAAGAGTCAATCTACCTCATATCAGTTACCTGATACACCAACCACTGTACCTAATCCAGCTACCCTTATCCTTACAGGTGCCCACGATCCAAGTGCCCACACCAGTGCCAGCCACACCTACAGTACTATCACCAGCTTCACCAGCTTCACCAGCTACACCAGCTTCACCCACAACTTCAACAACTTTACCTGCACCAATGGCATCGATTGCTGATATCCAAACCCTCATTGAACAACTCGAGGCCAGAATGGAGGCCAGAATGAATGAGGCATTGGTCGCCCAAAGGATTGCCCTGATAGCTGAATTGGGTAATGGTAATGGTAATGGAAATGGGGCTTCGGCCGGGGGAAGTGGACATGCTACCTCCGATCAGGGTCCTGCTGCTGAGCCAACAAACCCTACCCTGAACCTGGGCGACATGCCCTCCAAAACTGCTTCCGAGCTAGAAGCTCAAAGGATGAGGGAAAAGTTGGAACTGCTGGAAAGGTCTATCACTGCCCTGAAGACCCACAAGGAAGTGGTGGACATGGACTCTTTGTCTTTGTTCCCCGAAGCCAGGTTACCAACTAAATTCAAAATGCTCAACATGGACAAGTTTGATGGAACCACTTGTCCTAAATCACATTTGAAAATGTATGTGGGTGCCCTAAACCCATTCGGATTGAGCAGTGAGCTCCTTGCTCAGTTGTTCCAATAATCTCTTACCGGTGCTGCATTAAGATGGTTTGTTAGCCTTGATCGGTCTAAGATGAAGACCTGGGAGGATATCTGTAATGCATTCAATTCACAGTACCACTACAATATGGAGGTGGATGTTACTCGAAGAGAGTTAGAGACCACCAAGCAGAAGAATAATGAGCCTTTCTCCTCGTTCCTTACGAGGTGGAGGGCCAAGGCTGCCCAGATGATTAATCGGCCTTCTGAGCAGGAGCAGGTAGATATAATAATAAAAAACCTACAGCCTGTTTACCAACAACGGTTGCAAACCCAGTATCTACCAATGTTCCAGTCGCTCATCGCCACTGCTACGAAGGTAGAAGATCTGATTCAAATGGGGCAACTGAAAGAAGACTCAGGAACCTCAAAGTACAAGAAACCTAGCCAAGCAAGCAAGGTCCACGAAGTGGCTAGCATCACCCCCACGAATCCTTTACGTGTGGGAAACATGAGGAATAATAATCAATCATCTAGAAGAACCTATACTGATCTTGGGATGCCAATCCTTGTGGTATTCCGAGAGGCTGTCAAAGCTAATTACATAAAGCCTTTGGAAGCGAGGCCACCACCAAATCCATTACCAAGGAATTACAGGGCTGATCGGTCTAAGATGAAGACCTGGGAGGATATCTGTAATGCATTCAATTCACAGTACCACTACAATATGGAGGTGGATGTTACTCGAAGAGAGTTAGAGACCACCAAGCAGAAGAATAATGAGCCTTTCTCCTCGTTCCTTACGAGGTGGAGGGCCAAGGCTGCCCAGATGATTAATCGGCCTTCTGAGCAGGAGCAGGTAGATATAATAATAAAAAACCTGCAGCCTGTTTACCAACAACGGTTGCAAACCCAGTATCTACCAATGTTCCAGTCGCTCATCGCCACTGCTACGAAGGTAGAAGATCTGATTCAAATGGGGCAACTGAAAGAAGACTCAGGAACCTCAAAGTACAAGAAACCTAGCCAAGCAAGCAAGGTCCACGAAGTGGCTAGCATCACCCCCACGAATCCTTTACGTGTGGGAAACATGAGGAATAATAATCAATCATCTAGAAGAACCTATATTGATCTTGGGATGCCAATCCTTGTGGTATTCCGAGAGGCTGTCAAAGCTAATTACATAAAGCCTTTGGAAGCGAGGCCACCACCAAATCCATTACCAAGGAATTACAGGGCTGATGAATACTGTGAATATCATCAGGGGCATGGGCACAAAACTGAAGCGTGCTGGATGCTCAAGAACCGCATCCAGGACCTAGTGGACAATGGTTCAATTATTCCCAGAAGTAAGCCAAACATTAGTACTAACCCCTTACCAAATCACGGGGTAAATGCTATTATGGTTGATCAGGAACTGATCGATCCTTTCGAACTGTTCCTGGAAATGAATAACATCTGTGTCTTGGATTTGAATGACCTAACCGGAGAACTTGATGCTATAACTAGGAGCGGGAGACAATATGAACCGTTAGTTTTGGACAAAATTCAAAATAAACCCTACCAGAGGGCAGAGGAACCAAAGGAGGACCCGGTGTTGTCACAATTAAAAAAGACACAAGCTAGGGTGTCAATCTGGGAACTTTTGGCATCATCCTTTCCTCATCGCCAAGCTGTTTGCAAGGCTTTGAGTCAACTTCAGACGCCTGTGGAAGTTAGCCCTGAAGTGCTAGTATCCACCCTCACCCAATCATCTAAAACACGAAGCATCGGTTTCTCTGATGACGATTTGCCCAAGGAGGGAGGCAGTCATAATAATGCCCTGTATGTCACGGACCAGACCAGAGACAAAACTGTGCCCATGGTTCTCGTTGACAATGGGTCAGCTCTGAATGTCTGCCCACTAAGGGTAGCCAGTTGCCTGGGGTTAGAAGAAACAGATTTCACCCCCTCTGATCAGATAGTAAAGGCCTATGACAGTACCTGAAGGGAAGTGTTGGGAGTTGCCACGCTGAAGTTAAGTGTCGGGCCAGCAGTGATGGAAGTCCCATTCCAGGTAATTAATGTACCAACTAGCTTCAACCTGCTCCTGGGTCGGCCATGGATACATCATACTAAGGCGGTGCCCTCATCCCTACATCAAAAGGTCAAATTCCCCTATGAAGACAAAGTTATCACTATTCAAGGAGATGACTACAATCAGCTTAAAAAACCAAAGGGCCAACCTCTCTTTGAGGTCAACCCTGAGGCCGCCAACCTACCCCTTTCGGGATTTCAGTATGATACTGTACAGTTCATGGAAGGGAAAACTGCAAACTCTCGAATTCTCTTTGATTTCGGGACGGTACAGATAAACTGTATAGTTCCTCTGATGCAGAAAATGTCCTATCTGCCAGGAATGGTTATGGCCAGATCTGGGAAAACATATCCTGCACTATAAGCTTGCTGAGAAAACCCACTAACGAAGAGCGTGCTGAGAAAACCCGAAGAGGAAGGAAGAAAAGTATACAGATGCGGCCTTACCTATTGACTCTGAACAGCTACTTCTGCAAACCTGGAGAAGCAGTTCCTTACTGTGGCTTCCGGGAGCCCTTTTGCTGCCCAACCGTTAAGAAGATGCTGCTTGGGATAGAAATATTCTCGGATGTTTGGGGCAACAAGCCCGAGGTAGTAACCGAGCTGGAGGCAGAAGACTTCATGCAGCCTAATCTCTTTGATGAGGTTGCAGTTATCACCGGAAGTGACGGGAATCAAGACTTGTGCAACCTAATCAAGCCGAGCGAAGGACCTCTTGACAATTGGTACGCCGAGAAGGAGCACACTGCTGACAAACCCCCTCCCAAGTCAAACCTAGTACCTCCCTCTGTAAACAAATTCTGTATTGAGTCTGAGTCTGACCCCGAGTCTGAAATCGAGTCAGAGTCTAGTTCTGAGTCGTCCCTGTCGGATCTAGAGGATCCAGATTTCAGATTTGATGTAATCTTTGAAGACGATTCCGTCATAATCAATAAAGGTTTGCAAATTCTTGATTACCCTGCGTGTCTATCTTTCCAAGCATTTCCAAGCAAAAGTAATAATCAAATAAATGAAATAAAAGATGAAAAAGAAAAAATAATGATTGGCAAAGAAGAAAATGAACATACATACATTGCATTTGATTGTATGAACAGGGAACAGGTCAGTGAATGTTTGAAGAAATTTGCCGATTGTTTCATGTGGAAGGCAAGTGACATCACGGGAATCGACCCAGCAATAGTGGTGCATAAGATTCCAGTATACCCTAAGGCTAAGCCAGTGAAACAGAAGCTTAGAAGGCTAAAGACAGAATGGTCCTTGAAAATCAAGGAGGAAGTTGCCAAGCAACTGGAGAACAAGTTTATAGAGCCCATTGCTTACCCGACATGGTTAGTAAACATTGTGCCAGTTCCTAAGAAGGATGGAAAAGTCAGAATGTGTGTGGATTATCGGGATTTGAATAAAGCATGTCCGAAGGACGACTTCCCCCTGCCGCACATTGACTTGTTGGTGGACCAAATGGCTGGACACGAGATGGTCTCCTTGACTGATCTCGCTGTCGGGTACAATCAAATAATGATGCATTTGCCAGACAAAGAGAAGACGGCATTCATCACAGAATGGGGAACCTACTGCTATAGGGTCATGCCCTTCGGGCTCAAAAATGCAGGGGCAACCTATCAAAGGATGGCAACAACCATCTTTCACGACATGATTCACGGAGAGGTGGAAGTGTATGTGGATGATATGGTGGTTAAGTCGAAAACAACCGAAGAACATACGACCGCACTTGAGAAGTTCTTCCTTAGACTTCGAAAGTATAATTTGAAGCTCAATCCGGCAAAATGTCTGTTTGGAGCCACATCCGGAGTATTTCTGGGGCACATGGTCAGTCGGAAGGGCATAGAGATTGATCCTTCGAAAGCTAGAGCTATTCAGGAAATGCCAGCACCAAGGACCGAAAAAGAAGTCCGAGGTCTCCTAGGAAGGCTACAGTACATCAGCCGGTTCATCTATCAGTTGGCCGATACTTGTGGTCCGATTTTCAAACTACTTAGGAAAGGAGTAGCAGTCAAATGGAATGAGGATTGTCAGGCGGCTTTCGACCAAGTCAAGCAATACCTGCTATCCCCGCCTGTTTTACAACCACCAAGGCTAGGAAAGCCTTTGCTACTGTACCTGTCTGTGACAGAAGAAGCAATGGGTGCCATATTAGCTCAACAAGCAGAAGATACAAGGATAGAAAATGCCGTGTATTACCTTAGCAAGAGGATGCTGGAATATGAGTTGAAATACAACAAGATAGAGAAGTTGTGTCTGGCTCTAGTCTGGGCCTGTACCAAGCTGCAACACTACCTCTCGTCTTACACTACACACGTAATCTCTGAATCGAACCCCTTGAAATTCCTTATGGAAAGGCCGGTTCTTGACTGTAAGATGGCAAAGTGGGTGTCAGTGCTTGCGGCTTATGATTTAAAGTTTGTACAACGTAAGGCAGTAAAAGGCGGGGCCTTGGCTGACCAATTAGCAGAATTACCGGTCGAAGACCAAATGCCGGAGGTAGAGTTCCCCGACGAAGAACTGTTAAACCTGGAAAGCCAGGTCTGGGAGATGTACTTCGATGGAGCTTCGAACTACCATGGAAATGGGATTGGAGTTGTATTCAAAACTCCTTGTGGAGAATACATCCCAATTGCAGTTAAACTAGACTTCGACTGTACCAATAATGAGGCCAAATACGAAGCCTGCATCAAGGGGTTAGAAGCAGCCTTGGAAAAAGAAATAAAAGTCCTTAGGGTTTTCGAAGATTCCAACCTGATAGTCTCCCAGGCTCTAAGGAAGTGGAAAATCAAGGAAGAGCGTTTGGTTCCTTACCTACAACGCTTAGACGAATTGGCTCAACAGTTTGAAGAATTATCTTTCCACTACCTGCCGCGAGCCAAAAATCAATTCGCTGATGCCCTGGCCACTTTGGCCTCCATGGTTAATGTGGGGAGAGACCAAGTTATTCGGCCCCTGACAGTTAGGCTTCAGAAACAGCCAGCACACATCATGCATTTGGTAGATGACAAGCCTTGGTTTTGGGATATACAAAATTACCTTCAGAACGAAGCCTACCCGGAGGGATCCACCAAAACTGATCAACGAACATTAAGATAGTTAGCGTCTGGATACTTCCTTACTGGGGGAATTCTGTATAAAAGAAGTTGGAACGGCTTGCACCGAAGGTGCGTTGGTGAAGAGGAGGCTCAAACCATTATGGATTCCGTGCATAATGGGGAATCTGGGTCACACATGCATGGGATAGCCTTGGCTCGGAAAATCATGAACCAAGGTTATTACTGGTCAACTATGAATGCAGATTGTGTGAGGCACGCGCGGAAGTGCCATGAGTGCCAAATTTTCGCTAAGCTGCAAAAACGGCCTCTGGTCAATTTAAATCCAATTGCTTCACCGTGGCCTTTTGCAACTTGGGGCATAGATGTAATTGGAAAAATCCACCCGAAAGCCTCTAATGGCCATCAGTTTATCCTGGTCGCTGTAGATTATTTCACCAAATGGATTGAGGCAGCTTCCTTTTCAGTTTTGAACGCCAAGAAGGCAGTGCAGTTTGTACGTGCCAACATCCTTTGTCGGTACGGAACACCATTCGAGATCATTACTGATAACGGGTCTCATTTTCAAGGCGAATTCGCTGACCTCTTAAAGCAAAAGAAGATTCAACATCATAAGTCCTCACCCTATCGCCCACAAACAAATGGGGCCGTCGAAGCTGCGAATAAGGCTATAAAGGTCATTTTGCAGAAGACAGTTCAAAAGCATAGAACGTGGCACGAACAATTGCCAAATGCTTTGTGGGGATACAGGACTTCTATCAGAATGCCTACTGGGGCAACTCCGTATTCTTTGGTATATGGTATGGAAGCAGTACTGCCTATTGAGCTGGAAGTTCAGTCGGCAAGAATTATCCGGGAAAGCCAGATCAGCGAAGCAGATTGGGCTGAGAATTATCATTTACAACTCTTGGGAATGGATGAGAAGCGATTGCAAGCGATCCACCAAGCTCAAGTTTACCAAAGAAGAATGGCGCGGCATTTTAACAAGAAGGTTAAAGACCGGAAACTCGAAGAAGGTTGTTTGGTCCTGAAAGAAATTAGACAGCCAATCCTGGACCCACGTGGGAAGTTTCGTCCTCATTGGGCTGGACCCTACGTATTGAAGAAAATATTATCCGGCGGAGCCGTCATCTTGACTGATTTGGATGGTTTGGAATTCACAAATCCGTGTAATTTAGATCAGTTAAGAAGATATTTTGTGTAGTTGTAATCATTTGCATAATGTAGAAAGAGCTACATTAGACCTGATTCTCCTTGGAAATTATGTATCGGAGATATGTAGGCAGCCCTCTTTGGGCGCGGTCTAAGCATTAATAAAAAAAAAACACATTTCATATTTCATTCTTCTTTGCCAAATAAAAAAAAAAAGAAAAGAAAGAACCGCTAAGTTGAAAACCCGAAAGGGCGGCTTAGGCAAAAGGGGGTAGCTCGCTAAGTTGAAAACCCAAAAGGGCGGCTTAGGCAAAAATTAGAGCCTGAATAAATAAAAGTTGGCAAATGCTTGGAAAGTTCAAACGCCTAATGACAAAGTCAAATAATCCAGAATCAAGCAAGAGAGTCCAAAATAACTAAACAAAGTGTAAAGCATACATCCAAAGATAAATCCAAAGTCCCAAACGAAAGGCAAAACAAGAAAAAGATCACAAAAGTTCATAAGAGTCTAGGTATCCCGTCGCCTCCGCGGAGCGGCATCCTCTGAGTCTTCTACTGAACTCTACCCAGCCTTGCCTGTCCGAGGGGCCAGCACAATCTCCTCACCTGTCCCAAACTCCTCTTCAACATCAGCCTGAACCCAACCTTCAAGAACACTCAGCAGTGCAGTCCTCCTTGGTCTTTCAATCGGCCAGACAGCGGCAATGAACCAGGCCCGGTACTCGGGAGAAGTCTGAACACTGGTAGGATTGGGTAAAGGTCTCACCATGCGGTGATCTCTAACCCAAGCTTTAAGGACAGCTCGGGTAACACCAGCAGTAATGGCGGCATCAGTCGAAATATCATCCATAATGGGGACAGTTTGATCTATCCCCATCTGCCTCAAAACGCGCGAAGCGCAGTACCAAGTGCAGTGGGTAAGGCCTAGGAGGTAAACCCGAGAATGGCGGAAGCTGACCTGAATAAAGCGGCTGATATTGTACCAAGGGATGAACCACAGTATCTCATTTGGACCTAATTCAACCAGCCACGAAGTCCATGTTTCAATAGAAGGGTGCGAGATCAAGATTTTTCGCATGCGATACTGGGAAGGATTGTAAGGAAGGGAGGTAGGAGCAGCCACCACTTGAAGATGATCCCTCAACCAAACCTGAGTAATAGATCTTTTCTATTACGAAGAAACAAATTAAAAAGAAGAAGAAGAATGAGGTAGGATAATAGAAAAAAATACCTGGAGAATGATGGGGGAAACAGTCCAATCATCGAATCCTAAAGCGGCTCTGTCAAGGCTTCTAATGGTCTCTGCCAGCACAACACCGCCAATGCAACCCATATCCTCCATTTGCCAAACCATGGGACAAAGCCGCAAGTCTCCAAAACCTGGGTCCCGGTTGAATAAGAAACCAGCCAATAAGCAGAAAACCAGGGCCCGCATCCTCAGCCTCATCCGGTCAGGGTCGTCCAAGCAAGTCTTTGAAAATTCATCAATCAGGGGCAGCAGAATCTCCTTCTGATCATCCACAATCATAGCCTTAGCCTGTGGCCGGCTAAACCGAAACAAGTTCTCAAATGACTTAACATACCCAACTTTCACCTCGTGCCTAACCAAGGGAGCATTGGGATCACACCCTATAATCGCACAAAATTCCTCAAAAAGAGGGCACATTTCCTCCATCATAGCCCCAAACCGAAAAACGTGAGCCTCAGGATCCCAAAATCTAATACAGGCTCGCAAAAAGTCCCAGTCAACTACTACGCCCCTAAGAGTGATAACAGGAGAAATTCCATACCTCCCCAAATTGATCTTTTCAACTTTGGAGAGACTCCTGGTCCAGCTATGCATGCTATGGTTGTAAAAGGGATTCATGTTTTTTATTTATTTATTTATCATGTTTTTATTAATTTAAAAAAATATAAATAAATATAATAATAAATAAAATAAATAAATAATAATAAGTAAAAAAAAAAAGAGGGGAGAGAGAAAACTGACCAAAATAGCTGTTTAGGCACAGAATTCGAGAGTTAGAATGGAGAAAAAGGCTGAAAACAGCCTTTTTTATTTAGAAAGTCGCGCCCAAGGGCGGCTGCCCGCGCCCTCTAGGCTGGGTATGCCCACCTGGAGGGCGGGCACGCCCGCCCGGTTAGGGTGGGCATGCCCGCCCAGCCTAGGCGGCATGCCCGCCCGGAATGGGCGGGCACGCCCGCCCAGCCCAGGCGGACATGCCCGCCCAGGCAGGGCGGGCACGCCCGCCCAGTCCAGGCGGGCATGCCCGCCCAGACAGGGCAGGGCACACCCGGCCATCCCAGGCGGGCGTCCCAAAAAAAAAAAAAAAAAATTTTGTTCTTTTTTTTTACAAAAGAATATGTTCTTAAGAAAAAAAAAAGGGGGGGGGGATCAAGTTGTGTTTTTTTTTATTGGATTTCTCTTCTGTTCAAATCTAATAAACGTGCATACTTTCAGTATTAATCAAATGCAGGTACAAATAAGTTAAGTACAGAAACACAGGCCAAGATTCGGTACAGGAAAATAAAGAGGAAAGAAAATAAAGGAAAGCAAGGAAGTCTAGCAGCTATCAGTGGCGAGACCTCCTCCTCCTCCGGTCGTCAAAAGCCTGCAGTGTCCAAGCTGAAGTTAGTTCCTCCTGCATTCCAAGGATTAGCTCCATCATCTGACTGATCAAGCCGTCAGGAACCTGGAAGTCACACAAAAAATATATATATAAGTCAATATACATACAAATCTCTTATAAATCCTTTTTATGAGAGATTTATCAGTCATTACCTCATTAATGTCATCAGGAGGAAGAGCCAGGCGATTCACACGCTCCAGGGACACCTCCCGAAGAGATGAAGTACCCTCAGGAGTGTAATAGGAAATGCTGTATGGAAGGTGCAAATTGGTCAAACCCGGATGGACTGGCCTGGTAGCCTCTGAAATAGCCTGGGGAATCCTGAAGGCACCAGCCGCATGGCTGGGGCCAGCTCGAGACGGACCCTCCACCGGAGTAGAAGAAGAAGGACGGGACGTAGGCCTCCTCCTTGGAGTCCTGGCCGAGGAGCCTGAAGCCCGAGAGGTACGGGTGCCGAGCGGCTGGAAAGGGGTCGACCTCGGGAGACTGTCAAGCCTAAAGCCGATGGGCCGCATCAGAAACACCTGGCAAAATTCGTCATAATCTCCACCCCGGATCAATTCCATATGTGGGATACCTTTAGTATGGGCATCTGTAAGAACCATCTGTTTGCCCGCTCGCATGTCCTCAGGAGGAGGAAGAGGAACGGAGCGGCAGCCCCTAACCTGGAAGTGCACTCGCTCACCCAGGTAATAACGTCTCAGAACGGGATGTGATAAGACAAACCGCCGTCGAGACAGAGCCTCTGATCGCCTGAAATGGGGATCAGCTTCAATCCAACGTTGGAGTCGGGTATTCATCGCCCCTACCTCAGCCTGTGTAAGGGAAGCAAATGTGTTAATAAATCTATTATTTTTCACACGACCAAGGGGAATTAAGAGGGCACTCGCCTGCTCTATGGTACAAGTATCGAAGAAGTTCCGCAAATCCCCTAAAGACTTCTGGCGTAGAACAGACTGGTGATTAGCTCGGTACCATCTCCAAGCCAAAGGTACCAACCCTAGCCCAAGATCAGTATGAGTCAACTCTGGGCGAAGGTAGGGAAAATACTCAAAAGCCCAAGTCTGCAAAAACGAAGGAATGGATCAATAATAAAAAGGGGGGAAAAGAAAAGGAAAAGACAACACAGAATGAGGATATGCTCTTTACATTACCTCCCAGAAATAGTAAGTCCCGCTGAGCTTACAGTGGCCTCGACTCAGATCGCACATATCATCATACATGCGGCTCAGAATAGCACCGGCCCAGTCGTACTCAGTAAGATGGGCCAAGTCCTCCAAACTCTTCAGAATAGAGGGATTAAACTTCTCTTTTCTGTTAGACTAGAAAGACGAAACAACAGCAACAGAGTGAATCTAGCTACCTGAGTAGCCGTTAGCTCTCCCTGTCTATGTCTGGCATAAATGTCAGGGGCCTGGAGAGATAACCAGTGCCTCGAAACACTCAGATCGGGAGTAGAATAGCTAGGTCTAACAATCCGGGGAAGGTCAATCCCTATCAGCTCCGTCATTCGGTCGGGGGTGACCGCAGTCCTCCAATCGTCATATAGCTCGATCGGCCGAGTACCAAAAGGAATCCCAGAAATCAATGAAAAGTCGGTCGGGGTCATCGTCATCTCACCCCAAGAGAAGTGGAAAGTGTTGGTGGTGTCCCACCATCTCTCAGCCAATGCACCCAGTAGGCTCTTATAATTCTGCCTACCCAGCTCGAGGTTTTTTAAGAAGTCCAGGTGAGAAGGGCCAATGATGGCTCCGACCGGGTTATTATGATCAAGTATGTCAAACGGGATCTCAGCAATGAAGGACTCGCCTACGTCCAGCCTAATGTATGCACCCTAAAAGGTAAAACAGTTTAAGGTTATCCTTTGGTTCCTAACTAAAAGATATCTTAATCCCCTCCTAGCATGCATACTAATAAAAATGGTAAGCACAAAAAGAAGTCAATTACAATTTGGCCTAAGGCTCAAAGAAATTACAGTTTGGCCTAAGAAATTACAATTTGGCCTAAGGCCCAAAAAATTACAATTTGGCCTAAGGCCCAAAAAATTACAATTTGGCCTAAGGCCCAAAAAAAAAAATCACAATTTGGCCTAAGGCCCAAAGAAATTACAATTTGGCCTAAGGCCCAAAGAAATTACAATTTGGCCTAAGGCCCAAAAAATCACAATTTGGCCTAAGGCCCAAAAAATCACAATTTGGCCTAAGGCCCAAAGAAATCACAGTTTGGCCTAAGGCCCAAAAAAATTACATTTCGGCCTAAGGCCCAAAATCACAATTTGGCCCTAAAATAATGGACAATATGCCAACAAAGCAAGCGTACCTGGGCAAAGACGCCGGTCATAGAAGCGTGAGTATCAGCATCCGCCATGAGATCGACATCACTGAAAGAGATCTCCAGAGACTCCAGCAGATCCTCGTCGCTGCCATAATCGGAGAAAGCCATGATGAGAGATTTGGGAGAATTTGAGAGAGAGCCTTAGAGTAAGAGGATGGAAATGAATGAAAAAATGAAAGTTTAAGCTATTTATAGAAGAAAAAAGGAGCCAAAAGGCGGGTCTTCTGGACGCGTCTGTTTTTCGCCTTCAAAATTTGTGTTTCAGACAACCACCGACTCCCATAAATCATTTTTATGGTCGCCGGTGGGGGGCAGCTGTGAATACTCAAATTTTGAAGCTCAAAGAGCCATTTTTTCGGATTGCAAAAAGTCCGGTCGGACCGGAGGTCATTTAAAAAGTTCACCGGAAGTGTGCCAATATGGTACTTGAAATGTCCGAAAAATTACGAGGATCACGGAACTGGTCTCGGAATATTTTTTGGAGGTCCGGAACTCCCGGAAAAGCCTCCGGAACGAAAAAAGAAAAAGGGGAAAAGGCACACGTGCCCGCCCAAACCAGGCGGGCACGCTCGCCCAAGCCAGGCAGGCATGCCCCCCCGGCTAGGGCGGGCACGCCCGCCCAGCATGGGCGAGCACACCCGCCCAAGCCAAGCGGGCATGCCCGCCCAGCATGGCGGGCGTGCCCGCCCTCGAAGGCGGGCAGGGGCGCCCGAGATCACGTTTTTTCCTATAAAAAACGGCTCTGGGGCTCCGTTTTGAGACACTCAGTCTGTTTTGACGGACGCTCCTTCTCCCTACGCTCTTTGCGATTCTTTACTGCTTTCTTGCATTTTTTAATTTTAGTTTTATTTTATTGTTGTGATACTTGGTCACTTAAAATTAAATTAAAATTAATTCCCTTAACAAGGAGCTTAACCTGGAGTTAAGAAGCGGTCGACGATTAAATCAGGTACATGAACTGAACTCTGCCTATTTAATTTTAGCACTTCATGCATGCTTCTTTTCTACTCCTAATAATTCTACAACTGCATAAATGCATCCATGTCATCATTAGACAAACAAATTGCCTCAATTAAATAAATTTAGGCTAAATGCCCGATTAATTAATAATCGCGGTATTAAGGCCTAAATCCGACAATATTGGCTCAAAACACCTAGTTAATTAATAGCTATGGTGTAATCGCCTTTATTTCAAACAAATCCTGCTTAAGTCCAATTAATTAATAATTGTGGCTAAAAGCCTTAATTGATCACGTTTTGGCAACAAGTTGCCTACAATTAAATCGATCTTTTGGCAAAATGCCTTAAAATTAATCAACTTATTTTGGCAAAAAGCCTTAAATCAATCATTTTGGCGACAATCGCCCAATCAACATCATTTTGGCAATCAAATTGCCTAAATCACTCTTTTGGGCTAAAAGCCTTAAAATCAATCATTTTGGCGACAATCGTCTAAAATTAATCATTTTTGGCAACGATTGCCTAAATCAATCTTTTTGGTTAAAAGCCATTAAAATCAACATTTTGGCATCAAATGCCTAAATCAAATCAATCAATTCTTTGGCAAAATGCCTAAACAAAATGCACAAAGCATACACACACTCATGCATTAAGCATACCCATTCAAACCCCTTTTAAAAAGGCCTATCGAACTACGTTGACTTTGATCTTCCATTCAAACGGAAGTACGTAGGCACGTTTGGGATTTAACCCCGGGCGGCAAGTCAAAATCACATAAACATTTTTCATTGGTCCCAATTACATCATCTTTCACCCTGCAAAGCATTCATCTTTGGTTAGTTCATCAGCATGACATAGTCTCGGGATCCACCTCGGGTTCGTAGACCATGCCTTAAACATTTGGGATAATTAATCTAGTAACTAGGTTAATTAAAATTGGAGTCACTTAGGGTTTTTTCCTAGTTTACCCTAAAACAATTAAACAAGGTGGCGACTCATACATTCACGTGCATTTCTGTCTTAGTCACATGCATTCACTATGCTATGATATTCGGGAGGGGTTCACAATGTGATGGCTATTTCTGTAGCCGAACTGTCAGAGGTCGAATGACTTGGTCTTCCCCTACATTAACCATGGAGGCCAAAGCAGCTAGAGCATCAGCAAACTGGTTTTTGGCTCGCGGCAAATAGTGGAAGGATAAATCCTCAAATTGCTGAGCCAATTCGTCCAAGCGTTGTAGGTAAGGAACCAAACGCTCTTCCTTAATTTTCCATTTCCTTAGAGCTTGAGAGACTATCAGATTGGAATCTCTGAAAACCCTAAGGGCTTTTATCTCCTTTTCCAGGGCCGCTTCTAACCCCTTTATGCAAGCTTCATACTCGGCTTCATTGTTGGTGCAGTCGAAATCTAACTTGACTGCGATTGGGATGTATTCTCCACAAGGAGTTTTGAATACGACTCCAACCCCATTTCCATGGTAGTTTGAAGCTCCATCGAAGTACATTTCCCAGACTTCACTTTCCAAGCTCAACAAGTCTTCATCAGGAAATTCTACCTCTGGCATTTGGTCTTCGATCGGTAATTCTGCTAATTGATCAGCCAAGGCTCCGCCTTTCACTGCCTTCCGTTGTATAAATTTTAAATCATAGGCTGCGAGCACTGACACCCACTTAGCCATCTTACAGTTAAGAACCGGCCTCTCCATAAGGAATTTCAAGGGGTTCGATTCAGAAATAACATATGTGGTATAAGACGAGAGGTAGTGCTGCAGCTTTGTATAGGCCCAGACTAGGGCCAGGCACAACTTCTCTACCTTATTGTATTTTAGCTCATACTCTAGCATCCTTTTGCTGAGGTAATACACGGCATTTTCTATCCTTGTATCTTCTGCTTGTTGAGCTAGCATTGCACCCATCGCTTCTTCTGTCACTGATAGGTACAATAGCAAAGGCTTTCCTAGCCTTAGTGGTTGTAAAACTGACGGGGATAACAGATATTGCTTGACTTGATCGAAAGCTTTCTGACAATCCTCATTTCATTTGACGGCTACTCCTTTTCTGAGTAATTTGAAAATCGGACCACAAGTATCGGCCAATTGATTAATGAACTGGCTGATGTACTGTAGCCTTCCCAGGAAACCCCGAACTTCTTTTTCCGTCTTCGGTGCTGGCATTTCCAGAATGGCTTTAGCTTTTGAAGGGTCAATCTCTATGCCCTTCCGACTGACCATATGCCCCAGAAATACTCCGGATGTAGCTCCAAACAGACATTTTGCCGGGTTGAGCTTTAAATTGTACTTTCAAAGTCTAAGGAAGAACTTCTCAAGTGCTGTTGTATGTTCTTCAGCTGTTTTCGATTTGACAACCATATCGTCCACATACACTTCTACTTCTTTGTGAATCATGTCATGGAAGATGGTCGTTGCCATTCTTTGATAGGTTGCCCCGGCATTTTTGAGCCCAAAAGGCATGACCCTATAGCAGTAGGTTCCCCACTCCATGATGAATGTCGTTTTCTCTTTGTCTGGCAAATGCATCATTATTTGATTGTACCCGACAGCAAGATCAGTCAAGGAGACCAACTCGTGTCCAGCCATTCGGTCTACCAGCAAGTCAATATGTGGCAGGGGGAAGTCGTCCTTCGGACATGCTTTATTCAAATCCCGGTAATCCACCCACATTCTGACTTTTCCATCCTTCTTAGGAACCGGCACTATGTTTGCTAGCCACGTCGGGTAGGCAATGGGCTCTATGAACTTATTTTCCAGTTGCTTAGCCACTTCCTCCTTGATTTTCAAGGACCATTCTGTTTTTAGCCTTCTTAGCTTCTATTTCACTGGCTTAGCCTTGGGGTATACTGGAATCTTGTGCACCACTATTGCTGGGTCAATTCCCGTGATGTCACTTGCCTTCCACATGAAACAATCGACAAACTTCTTCAAACATTCAATGACCTGTTCCCTGTTCACACAGTCAGATGCAATGTATATATGTTCATTTTCTTCTTTGCCAATTATTATTTTTTCTTTTTCATTTTTTATTTCATTTATTTGATTATTTTTGCTTGGAAATGCTTGGAAAGATAGACACGCAGGGTAGTCAAGAATTTGCAAGCCTTTATTGATTATGACGAAATCGTCTTCAAAAATTACATCAAATTTGAAATCTGGATCTTCTAGATCCGACACAGACGACTCAGAACTGGAACTGGACTCTGACTCGGTTTCGGACTCAGGGTCAGACTCAGACTCAGTACATGACTCGATTACAGACTTTGGTACTAGGTTTGACTCGGGAGGGGGTTTATCAGCAGCGTGATCCTCCTCGGCGTACCAGTTGGTGAGAGGCCCTTCGTTCGGCTTGATCAGGTTGAGCAGGTCTTGATTCCCATCATTTCCTGTAATGACTGCAACCTCGTCAAAGAGACTAGACTACATGAAGTCTTCCACTTCCAGTTCAGTCATTATTTCGGGCTTATTGCCCCAGACATCAGAAAATATTTCTAAACCAGGCAGCATCTTCTTAGCAGTCGAGCAGCGAAATGGTTCTTGGAAGCCACGATAAGGAATCGTTTCTCCCGGTTTGTAGAAGTAACCATTCAGAGTCAAAAGGTAAGGCCGCATCTGTATACCCTCTTTCCTTCCCCTTTTGGTTCTCTCAGCATGGTCTTCATCAGTGGGCTCGTAACCCAGTCCATAGGTCCCTTCATTCACCGGACACTCCTAGGCTTGCAGTGTGGGGTAGGTCTTTCCGGACCTTGCCATAATCATTCCAGGCAGATAGGACATCTTCAGCATTAAAGGCACTATGCAGTTTATTTGCACTGTCCCGAAATCAAAGAGAATTCAAGAGTTTGTAGTTTTTCCTTCTATAAACTGCACAGTGTCATATTGAAATCCCGAGAGGGGTAAATTGGCAGTTTCAGGGTTGACCTTAAAGAGAGGCTGGCCCTTTGGCTTCTTGAGCTGACTGTAGTCATCCCCTTGGATAGTGATAACCTTGTCCTCATGAGGAAACTTGACCTTTTGGTGTAAGGAAGAGGGTACTGCCTTAGCATGATGTATCCAGGGTCGACCTAGAAGTAGGTTGAAGCTAGTAGGCACATCAATTACCCGGAATGGTACCTCCATTATGGCTGGCCCAATTGCCAATTTTAATGTTGCAACCCCCAATACTTCCCTCCTAGTGCTGTCGTAGGCTTTGACTATCTGGTCTGATGGGGTGAAGTCTGCTTCTTCTAGCCCTAGACAGCTGGCTACCCTTAGTGGGCAGACGTTCAGTGTTGACCCATTATCAATGAGAACCATGGGCACAGTTTTGTCTCTGGTCTGGACAGTGACATAAAGGGCATTATTGTGACTGCCTCCTTCCTTGGGCAAGTCATCATCAGAAAACTCGATGCTTTGCATTTTTGATGATTGGGTGAGGGTGGATACCAGTACTTCGGGGCTAACTTCCACCGAGGTTTGAAGTTGACTCAAAGCCTTGCAAAGAGGTTGGCGATGAGGAAAGGATGATGCTAGAAGTTCCCAGATTGATACTTTAGCCTGGGTCTTTTTCAGCTGTGAGAGTACTGGATCCTCCTTTGGCTCATCTGTCCTCTAGTAAGGTTTATTTTGGACTTTGTCCAAGACCAATGGTTCATACTGTCTCTCGCTCCGGGTTATAGCATCGACCTCTTCAGTTAGGTCATTCAGATCCAGGACACAGATGTTATTCATTTCCAGGAATAGCTCGAAAGGATCGATCAATTCCTGGTCAGAAACAATAGCATTTACCCCATGATTTGGTAAGGGGTTAGTGCTAATGTTTGGTTTACTTCTGGGAATAATTGAACCGTTATCCACCAGATCCTGGATGCGGTTCTTGAGCGTCCAGCATGCTTCAGTCTTATGCCCATATCCCTGATGGTACTCACAGTATTCATCAGCCCTGTAGTTCCTTGGTAGTGGGTTGGGGGGAGGCCTTGCTTCCAAAGGCTTAATGTAATTAGCTTTGACAGCCTCTCGGAATACCACAAAGATTGGCATCTCGAGATCAGTATAGGTTCTCCTGGACTGATTGCCATTTCTCATATTCCCCACACGTAAAGGGTTGGTGGGGGTGATGCTTGCCACTTCGTGGACTTTGCCAGGTTGGCTAGGTTTCTTATATTTGGAGGTTCCTGAGTCTTCTTTCAATTGCCCCATTTGAATCAGACCTTCTACTTTCGTAGCAGTGGCAATGAGCGACTGAAACGTTGGTAGATACTGGGTTCGTAGTTGTTGTTGGTAGACGGGCTGCAGGTTTTTTATTATTATGTCCACCTGTTCTTGCTTAGAAGGCCGATTAATCATTTGGGCGGCCTTGGCCCTCCACCTCGTAAGGAACGAGGAAAAGGGTTCATTGTTCTTTTGCTTGGTGGTTTCTAGTTCCCTTCGAATAACATCCACCTCCATGTTATAGTGATATTGGGAATTAAATGCATTGCAGATGTCCTCCCAGGTCTTCACCTTAGACCGATCCAGGCTAACAAAGCATCTTAAAGCAGCACCGGTCAGGGATTGTTGGAACAACTGAGCAAGGAGCTCGCTGCTCAATCCAAATTGGTTAAGGGCACCCACATACATTTTCAAATGAGTCTTAGGACAAGTGGTTCCATCAAATTTGTCCATGTTGGGCATTTTGAATTTTGTGGGCAGTCTTGCTTCGGGGAACAAGGACAAGGAGTCCATGTCCACCACCTCCTTGTGTGTCTTGAGAGCAGTGATAGATCTTTCTAGGAGTTCTAGTTTCTCTCTCATTTTCTGAGCTTCCAGCTCAGAAGCAGTTCTGGAGGGCATGTCATCCAGGTTAAGGGTAGGGTTCGTTGGTTCAGCAGCAGGACCCTGATTGGAGGTAGCAGGTCCACTTCCCCCGGCGGAAGCCCCATTTCCATTTCCATTACCCAGTTCAGCTATCAGGGCAGTCCTTTGGGCAGCCAATGCCTCATTCATTCTGGCCTCCATTCTGGCCTCCAGTTGTTCAATGAGGGTTTGGATGTCGGTGAGTGATGCCATTGATGCAGGTAAGGTTATAGGAGTTGTAGGTGAAACTGGTGTAGCTGGTGAGGTCGGTGATAGCACTGTGGGCGTGGCTGGCACTGATGCTGGCACTTGAACAGGGGGTACCTGATAGGATAAAGGTAGATGGATTAGGGTATAGTGGGTAGCTGAGGTAGATCGACCCTTTGTCCAACTGTGCATGACTAAAAAAGGGGTGTTTTGTGTTCCTCTTAATCTTATGATATGTCATGAATGCGCACAACATCACGTCATAATCTGTTCATGATATGATTCACATCATTGGGTGCATACAGTCCTAAGGGATAGGTTCTATAGGCTATGACGCAAATAGAGAATAGGCTTATAAAGGGACCCTTGAACCTTGAGCATGGATATACCTAACCACCAACTGGGCGGCAGCTGCCGTCCTGGACCCGAAAATGGCCTATAAATAGACCATTTTCAGCCTATTTTTGACACCCCTGTCTGTGTTGACGGACGAATCCTTCTCCCTCTCACGCTCCTTGCGTTTTCTTTACCGCTTTTTGCATTTAATTTAATTTTTATTGCATTTTTATTATGATATTTGGACATTAAAATTAAACAAATTAAAATTAATTAATATTTCCTAAGCGAGGAGCTTAATCTGGAGTTAAGAAGCGGTCGTCGATTAAATCAGGTATGTAAACAAAACTCTGCCTATTTAATTTTAGCACTTCATGCATATTTCTCCTCTACTCTTAATAATTCTACATTTGCATAAATGCATCCACGTCATTATTTTTTGGTAAATAAACTGCCTTAATTAATTTGATTAAGCTTAAATGCCCGGTTAATCAATAATCGTGGTATTAAAGCCTTAAATCCGATAATATTGGTTAAAAGAGCCTAGTTAATTAATAACTACGGTTCAATTGCCTTATTTCGAATAAATCTGGCTTAAGTCCAATTAATCAATAATTGTGGCTAAAAGCCTTAATCAATCACGTTTCGACAATAAATTGTGATTAAGCTCGAACGCCCGATTAATTGATAATCGTGGCATTAAAGCCTAAATCGCACATTTTGGCAAACTAATTGCTTAAAACAACACATTTTGGCCAAAGGCCTTAAAATCAACCATTTTAGCGACAAATCGCTTAAATTAATCAATTTTTTGGCCAAAGGCCTTAAAATCAACCATTTTAGCGACAAATCGCTTAAATTAATCAATCTTTTGGCCAAAGGCCTTAAAATCAACCATTTTGGCAACAATTGCCTAAATCAAATCATTTTGGCTAAAAGCCATTAAAATCAACATTTTTGGCAACATGCCTAAAAATCAATCAATCTTTGGCGAAATGCCTAAACAAAATGTACAAAGCATACACACACTCATGCACAAAGCATACACACTCATGCACAAAGCATACACACTCATGCACAAAGCATACACACTCATGCGCAAAGCATACACACACTCATGCACAAAGCATACACACTCATGCACAAAGCATACACACTCATGCATTAAGCATACACCTTCAAAGCCCTTTTAAAAAGGCCTATCGAACTACGTTGACTTTGATCTTCCATTCAAACGGAAGTACGTAGGCACGTTCGGGATTTCACCCCGGGTGGCAAGTCAAAATCACATAAACCTTTCATTTGGTCCAATTACATCATTCACCTTGCAAAGCATTCATTCATCGGTTAGTTCATCAGCATGACATAGTCTCGGGATCCATCTCGAGTTCGTAGATTGTGCCTTAATCATTGGGATAATTAATCTAGTAACTAGGTTAATTAAAAATGGAGTCACTTAGGGTTTTTTCCTAGTTTACCCTAAAATAATTAAACAAGGTGGCGACTCACACACTCACGTGCATTTCTTCTCATTCATCATATGCATCACATGCCTATGTATTCGGGGGGAGGGGTTCACAGTTTGGCGACTTCACTGGGGATTATACTTATGTAATCACATGCCTAACCGGCCTTTCTTTAAGGTATTATTTTATTATGCTTTGTTTTGCAGGGTACCCTAATACGAATCAAGTGTTCTTTCCTTAAGAATACTTGATAAATCCGGACTTAATTGAAAAATGTGATTAAGACATTAAAACTTGTTGATTTATTTGCACGATTGAGAATCTTTTTCTCCATTGCATAAAAAAATGAACTTCAAATGAATTTCTTCTCTTTCTGTTCAAACTTCTGAGTCTGGATAGCAAGTAGCGCTGATCGGCAGGTCTCTTTGATTATGTCGACGGACAGCCAAAGCGTCCTCCCTGTTACCGCAAACCATCCCTAATCCTTTTGGGGGTGGCACATGAGTATGTGTACCGTTGGACCCACGCGAAACTCTTTGTTTCACATGTGGTTAGGTATATCCATGCTCAAGGTTCAAGGGTCCCTTAATAAGCCGATTCTCTATTTGTGTCATAGCCTATAGAACCTATCCTTTAGGACTGTATGCACCCAGTGATGCTGAACCATTCCTTTAAAAATGAATTATGTTGTGATGTTGTTCGTATTCACGCATTCACCCCATACTTCAAAAAAAAAAAATAGGGTCTGGAAAATGATAAAAAAGAGAATCTTAAAAAAAAACAAAATTTTCAATTTCAAAGCTGAAAAAATTACATTTTGGTCCCCGAGACCTGAAAAATTACATTTTGGCCCCTTTAGGCCTAAAAGTTCACATTTTGGCCCCTAAGGCCTAAAAATTCACATTTTGGCCCCTAAGGCCCAAAATTTCGCCATTTGGCCCCTAAGGCCCTAAAATTCCCAATTTGGCCTCAAAGGCCCAAAAGTTCACATTTTGGCCCTAAGGCCCAAAAAAAATATATCTTCTTTGAGAACTTAGGGCCTTTCGAAAAGTCGAGGTGTTCAGCCCTAAGCACTCTACCTTACATATCACATCCCATTGGGTCCCATCCTAGGTGTCCTAGCATACCAATATTACCCTACCTCACACTATCTCACATACCCTATGAAAACACCTTATATAGGATAGTCTAATCATTTTGACTATGTCCTTTCACAGGTACCCCTCCAAAGACCACCTGTACCTGAAACACCAACTGAGCTCTCACCCACAAGTCCAACAACCCCGACTGCACCAATGGCATCACTGTCTGACATCCAAAACCTCATTGAACAAATGGAAGCCAGAATGGAGGCTAGAATGAATGAAGCATTGGCTGCACAGAGGACTGCACTAATAGCTGAACTAGGTATGGGTAATGGAAATGGGGCTTTCGCTGGGGGAAGTGGAACTACTACCTCCAATCAGGGTTCTGCTGCTGAACCGACAAACCCTACCCTTAACCTGGATGACATGCCTTCCAAAACTGCTTCTGAGCTGGAAGCTCAGAAAATGAGAGAAAAACTAGAACTCCTGGAAAGGTCAATCACTGCCCTTAAGACACACAAGGAAGTGGTGGATGTGGACTCCTTGTCCTTGTTCCCCAAAGCAAGATTATCTACAAAATTCAAGATGCCCAACATGGATAAGTTTGACGGAACCACTTGTCCCAAAACGCACCTGAGAATGTATGTGGGTGCCCTCAACCCCTTTGGCCTGAACAGCGAGCTCCTTGCTCAGTTATTTCAGCAATCTTTGACTGGTGCTGCATTAAGATGGTTTGTAAGCTTGGATCGTTCCAAAATGAAGAATTGGGAGGACATATGCAATGCTTTCAACACGCAGTACCATTATAATATCGAAGTGGATGTTACCCGGAGGGAGCTAGAAACCACTAAACAAAAGAACAATGAGCCTTTCTCCTCGTTCCTTTCGAGGTGGAGAGCCAAAGCTGCTCAAATGATCAACCAACCCTCTGAACAGGAACAAGTTGACATAATAATCAAGAATTTACTGCCTATTTGCCTACGTTCCAATCGCTCATTGCGACTGCAACTAAGGTGGAAGATCTAATCCAGTTGGGTCAGCTCAAAGAAGACTCATACAAGAAGCAGAATCATGCTGGGTCCAGTGAGACAAATGAAATAGCCAGTATAATCCCCACGAATCCTTTACGTGTTGGGAATTTGGGAAACAATCAGCCAAGAAGGCAATATACTGATCTCGGCATGCCAATCCTTTTGGTGTTCCGAGAAGCAGTGAAAGCAAATTTACTGAAGCCCTTAGAAGCAAGGCCATTACCAAACCCTCTGCCTCGGAATTTCAAAGCCAATGAATACTGTGAGTACCATCAAAGACATGGGCATAAGACCGAATCATGCTGGACTTTGAAAAACAGTCTACAAGACCTGGTTGACAATGAGTCCATCATCCCCAAGAGCAAGCTGAATATCAACCAATCCCTTGCCTAACCATGGGATTAATGCAAAAAAAAAAAATTTTTTGCTGAACAAGAATCGTTCGATCCTTTCGAACTTTTCTTAGAAATGAATGAAGTTTGTGTCTGAGAAGGTTTAGATCAAACCTCCAAAAGAACAAAGGAATTGTTCAAAACCAACAACAACATGTCTGATCGATTGAAGCATCGAGAAGAACAAAGTCACTACAGTCAATCCAATCCTAGTCCATTTATAGTCCACCTGGAGTCTATCTTTTAGGGTCTAGTTTCTTTTTCATTTCCATTCAAGTTTTCATTTGTAAATCTAAGTGTCTTTTGTACACAAATTTTGTCTTATCAATAAAAAGGGATCAGTTTACGTTCCAATCATGTTTATACTCTTTCGCTATCCTTTCCTATGAAAGCAAAAAAAAAAAAAAAATTAAAAAAAATGATGACAAAAAAAAAGATAATAAAAATTGGCAAAGAAAAATGCATTCATCCTTTCATTTGCTCTGCATCAATTAAAGCTGGGGGCATCCTAAGAAGCACCATCAAAGGGCAAGTTTTGAAGGGTAATCATGGAAAGGATCCAGCAAAGGGTACACAAGACTTCAAACAGTACCGAGGCAAAGCCGATTGAAGGAGTTAGGGCCAGAATGGTTTCTCCGCGAACCTAGGAATGGAAGATGTTCCGACAGAGAGGTGTCTGAATTTTGAACTTAAAAGCGACAGAATAAAGAAGTTATGTTTGGAATTGGGTTGGGTCTGCATGAAGTCGCAATGCTGTCCATACACTACTCCAGTCATCTCAGAATCAAGTTGCCTCAAAATTCTTTATGGAGAGGCTGCTTCCAAACAAGCAAAAAAAAAAAAAAAAAAAAAAAGAGAGAGAAAAAAAAAAGAAAAAAAAAAGGGTCAAAAGAAACTTCTGCATAAAAGAAAGAAATCAAGGACAAAGCTATAGGAAATCAAGTTGTCAAAAACAGGTCAACTGCAAGCTCTCCGTTAAATTGAAGCCCATCAAGGGTAGATGACAAATCATTTCAGCCATAATGATAAAGACCAAGCGGTTGCTCACATTTTGAAAAAGCAAGTTAAAAGAATCAGTCATTTCCACAAATTGGATGACAACAAACACCTTCAAAATCAAGCACCAAGCATGGCACAAGTACAACTGTCCTTATAAGCAAGGATCATTTCTCAAAACAAGGAAAAGGAAGAGTCTCCTCAAAATTCCTTATGGAGAGGAGAACCATTGAGGAAATAAGTTTCAAATTCAGAGGAAGATAAAGTTCAAGAAAAGGAATCAAATTAACCTCAAAGAATTCAAACATGGCGAAGCCACAAACTCAAAGCATAAAAGCTTCTTCAACACTCAAGCCACTCAAGTTACCACCACAATGTGGGTATTCAAAACTCTTTGTGATGAATACAAGTCATATTTCAGTCAACCAGTGGTAAAACCACTACAACAACAAAGTCAGATTCGCCTAGGATCATCACTATCATACGAGCTCAAGTCAATAAGTTGATTCAACATCATCAAGTCGGGAAGGAATCTCGCAAAGACATCCAATTGGGAAGGGATCCCGTAAAGACGTCAGGCCGGGAAGAAATCCCGTGAAGAAATGAAGTTAGAAATGAATTCTGTATCAAGACGGGAAGGAACCCCGAAGAAATCAAATCGGAAATGAATTCCACAATCAGCATTAAGGCGGAATTGAATTTTGCCCCAACAGCAAGTCGGAAATAAAGTCCGCACCAAGACGGAAAGGAATTCCGCACTAACATCAAGTCGGAGATGAATTCCGCACCAGCCGAGCACGAAGTTCACATCCCGGAAGGAACTACGAAAGACCTGATTCTCCCCATCCCCCGAAGAGTTCTTGGAGATACGTAGGCAGCCACAAAGGCGCGGTCACAAACATAAGTTTGCATCATAAAAAGCATTTTCTCTTTGCCAATATAAAAAATATATAAAAAAAATATAAAAAAAAAAGAGAAGAAAAGAAAAATAAAAGCTGGAGTTGAAAACCCGAAAGGGCGGCTTCAGGCAAGAATTGAGCCCGCTAGGCTGAAAACCCGAAAGGGCGGTCTAGGCAAAAGTTAGGGCAAAGAGCCTGCTAGAGTCGAAAACCCGAAAGGGCGGCTACTAGGTAAAAAAAAAAACAAAAAAAAACAAAAAAAAAAAAAAAAAAAAAAACAAAAAGTGCTTTCATGAATTCTTTTAGAGAGTCCATCTTTGTAGGATGAACACTAAGTTCCTTCGAGTCAAAATTCACTACAAGAAAAATTTGAGTCTCTAAATCGAGTCTCTAAAATCAAGTCTCCATCACCAGTGGTCATTCCACAAGGAGTCACAAAAAATTGAGTCATTCTCAAAAGTTCATTTTGAAAGCGTCACTCTTTGAGTCATTCCTCGAAAAAAAAAAAATGTCAATCCCCGGGGTTTCCAAAACAACCCTAAACATGTCAAACATAATCGTTGAGAGGTAATTCTTTAATACCTCGTCTCCACTCGGACCATCGTTTCTTCGATCCTTTCAGACGAGCGATGTCATCAACATTGTCTGTTTCCTCGAGTCATATAAGTGGCTTTGTTCTCTTTGATTCCTCAATCGATTGGACAAATACAACACCAATGTTTTGAAGTATTCCATGGTCAGCACCATTCTGGGGGCAAGAAGTGATAAGAACCTTCACCATTCTCCCATCACAGAAGTAATCACGGAATTTCTAGTCTTTCATTAAGAAGAAATTCTATTTCAGCTAATAAAGGCATCAAACAGGGGGCGAAATCCTCCAGGTCGGATTCAGGGGCAAGTGTTAACATACACAACCCAGGGTGAAACCCAACTATCGTCGACCTCTTTTTACATAAAACCTAGGGTGAAACCCTAACCAATAGCCAACCATTCTTCATCCAAAACCAAGCCATTTGATCATTTCGACTTTAGGTGGACCCTTGGTTCTCAAAAAAAAAAAAAAAAAAAAAAAAAAAAAAAAAAAAACACAAAAATAAAACAAATCTCTTTTCGAGCCCTCTAAGAGGCAAAACATCTTTTCAAGTCCTCTAAGAGGCAAAATTTCTTTTTTAACTCCTCAAAGAGGCCCAACAATCACATTCGGCCGCAGAGGCCCAACAATCACATTCAGGCCACAGAGGCCCGAAGAACCACATTCGGGCCAAAGAGGCCCGAAAAATCACAATCAGGCCCCAGAGGCCCGAAAAATCACATTCAGGCCCCAGAGGCCCGAAGAATCACAATCAGGCCCCAGAGGCCCGAAAAATCACAATTCAGGCCCCAGAGGCCCGAAAAATCACATTCAGGCCAAAGTGGCCCGAAGAATCACAATCAGGCCCCAGAGGCCCGAAGAATCACAATCAGGCCACAGAGGCCCGAAAATTCACATTCAGGCCCCAGAGGCCCGAAGAATCACATTCAGGCCAAACTGGCCCGAAGAATCACATTCAGGCCAAAGTGGCCCGAAGAATCACATTCAGGCCAAAGTGGCCCGAAAAATCACAATCAGGCCCCAGAGGCCCGAAAAATCACAATCAGACCCCAGAGGCCCGAAAAATCACATTCAGGCCCCAGAGGCCCGAAAAATCACAATCAGGCCCCAGAGGCCCGAAAAATCACAATCCAGGCCACAGAGGCCCGAAAAATCACATTCAGGCCACAGAGGCCCGAAAAATCACATTCGGCCGCAGAGGCCTGAAAATTCACAATTCGGCCTAAGGCCCGAAATTCAAAACTCGGCCTAGGGTCCGAAAATTCACAACTCAGCCCAAGGCCCCACAATCCCAATTTGGCCCAAGGTCCGAGTTTCGCCTTCAAAATTTGCTCCTTCAGACGGCCATTGGCTCTCATAAATCATTTTTATGATAGCCAGTGGGGGGCAACTGTGAATACTCAAATTTTGACCTTGCTACAGTAAATATGTCAATATGGTACTTGAAACGTCCGGAATTTCACGAGGATCGCAGAACCGGTCCCGGAATGATTTTTGGAGGTCGAAAACTCCCAAAAAAGCTCCCGGAGCGAGACATGGTGGCCACCACCAGCTACGGCGGCGCCGGCCGCCGGACACGGCGGCACCTGCCGCCCCACCGCCTGGGCGGCAGCAGCCGCCCAGCCTCTTGGGCAGCAGCTGCCGCCAAGCCAGGCGGCACCTGCCGCCTTGGACCCGAAAATGGCCTATAAATAGACCATTTTCAGCCTATTTTTGACACCCTCTCACGCTCCTTGCGTTTTCTTTACCTCTTTTTGCATTTAATTTAATTTTTATTGCATTTTTATTGTGATATTTGGCCATTAAAATTAAACAAATTAAAATTAATTAATATTTCCTAAGCGAGGAGCTTAATCTGGAGTTAAGAAGCGGTCGTCGATTAAATCAGGTATGTAAACAAAACTCTGCCTATTTAATTTTAGCACTTCATGCATATTTCTCTTCTACTCTTAATAATTCTACAATTGCATAAATGCATCCACGTCATTATTTTTTGGTAAATAAACTGCCTTAATTAATTTGATTAAGCTTAAATGCCCGGTTAATCAATAATCGTGGTATTAAAGCCTTAAATCCGATAATATTGGTTAAAAGAGCCTAGTTAATTAATAACTACAGTTCAATTGCCTTATTTCGAATAAATCTGGCTTAAGTCCAATTAATCAATAATTGTGGCTAAAAGCCTTAATCAATCACGTTTCAACAATAAATTGTGATTAAGCTCGAACGCCCGATTAATTGATAATCGTGGCATTAAAGCCTAAATCGCACATTTTGGCAAATTAATTGCCTAAAACAACACATTTTGGCCAAAGGCCTTAAAATCAACCATTTTAGCGATAAATCGCTTAAATTAATCAATTTTTTGGCCAAAGGCCTTAAAATCAACCATTTTAGCGACAAATCGCTTAAATTAATCAATCTTTTGGCCAAAGGCCTTAAAATCAACCATTTTGGCAACAATTGCCTAAATCAAATCATTTTGGCTAAAAGCCATTAAAATCAACATTTTTGGCAACATGCCTAAAAATCAATCAATCTTTGGTGAAATGCCTAAACAAAATGCACAAAGCATACACACACTCATGCACAAAGCATACACACTCATGCACAAAGCATACACACTCATGCACAAAGCATACACACACATGCACAAAGCATACACACACATGAACAAAGCATACACACACTCATGCACAAAGCATACACACTCTATGCACAAAGCATACACACTCAAAGCCCTTTTAAAAAGGCCTATCGAACTACGTTGACTTTGATCTTCCATTCAAACGGAAGTACGTAGGCACGTTCGGGATTTCACCCCGGGTGGCAAGTCAAAATCACATAAACCTTTCATTTGGTCCAATTACATCATTCACCTTGCAAAGCATTCATTCATCGGTTAGTTCATCAGCATGACATAGTCTCGGGATCCATCTCGGGTTCGTAGATTGTGCCTTAATCATTGGGATAATTAATCTAGTAACTAGGTTAATTAAAAATGGAGTCACTTAGGGTTTTTTCCTAGTTTACCCTAAAATAATTAAACAAGGTGGCGACTCACACACTCACGTGCATTTCTTCTCATTCATCATATGCATCACATGCCTATGTATTCGGGGGGGAGGGGTTCACAGAAACAAAGAGTTTCGCGTGGGTCCAACAGTATGCATGCCCATGGGCCATCCCCAAAAGGATTAGGGATGGTTTGCGGTAACAGGGAGGACGCTTTGGCTATCCAGACTCAGAAGTTTGAACAGAGAGAGAAGAAATTCATTTGAAATTCATTTTTTTATGCAATGGAGAAAAGGATTCTCAATCGTGCAAATAAATCAACAAATTAAAATGATTTAATTAAATTGTACAATTAAGTCCAAATTCTCCTTATCTCGTATTCTTAAAGAAAGAATACTTGATTCAATGTTAGGGTACCCTGCAAAATAACGCATAGTAAAATAATGCCCTAAAGAAAGGCAGGTTAGTTTACACAACAATTGTAGTCCACTTTTATGCAAAAAGATTACATAAATATAGTCCCCAGCAGAGTCGCCAAACTGTGAACCCCTGCCCCATATATCATAGCATATGAATGCATGTGACTAAAGGCAGAAATGCACGTAAATGTATGAGCCACCACCTTGTTTAATTATTTTCGGGTAAACTAGGAAAAACCCTAAGTGACTCCAATTTTAATTAACCTAATTAATAGATTAATTAACCCAATGTTTAAGGCATGGTCTACGAACCCGAGTTGGATCCCGAGACTATGTCATGCTGATGAACTAACCTATGAATGAATGTTCTGCAAGGAAGATGATGTAATTGAAAATGTTTATGTGATTTCGACTTGCCGCTCGGAGTTAAATCCCAAACGTGTCTACGTACTTCCGTTTGAATGGAAGATCAAAGTCAACGTAGTTCGATAGGCCTTTTTAAAAGGGCTTTGAATGGGTATGCTTTATGCATGAGTGTGTGTATGCTTCGAGCATTTTGTTTAGGCATTTTGCCTGAAGATTGATTTTATTAGGCATTTGTTGCCAAAAGTGTTGATTTTAAGGCTTTTAGCCAAAAGATTGATTTAGGCAATTGCTGCCAAAAATTGATGTGATTTAGGCGATTGTCGCCGAAATTCGATTATTTGAAGGCTTTTAGCCAAAATGAGTTGATTTAGGCAATTTATTGCCAAAAAATGTTGATTGGGCGATTGTCGCGAAAAATTGATTGATTTGAGGCAATTTATTTGCCAAAAGTAATTATTTGAAGGCTTTTAGCCAAAATTTTGATTTTAAGCGATTTGTCGCTAAAAAGGATTAATCTACTTGTAGGCAATCTGTTTGCCAAAAGTGATTAATCGATTTGCAATGTAGGCAATTTATTGCCAAGAAAACCTGTTTAATTAAGGCTATTTAGCCACAATTATTGATTAATTGGACTTAAGCCGGACTTGTACGAAATAAAGGCGATTATGCCATAGTTATTGATTAACTAGGCTTTTTTTTTTTGGCCAATATTGTCAGATTCTAGGCTTTAATACCACGATTATTGATTAACCGGGCATGTTAGCCTGAACTCAATTAATTGAGGCAATTTATTTGCCAAATGATGACATGAATGCATTTATGCAGTTGTAGAATTAGGAGTAGAAGAGAAGCATGCATGAAGTGCTAAAATTAAATAGGCAGAGTTTAGTTTATGTACCTGATTTAATCGACGGCCACTTCTTAACTCCAGGTTAAGCTCCTCGTTAAGGGAATATTAATTAATTTAAATTTAATGACCACTTAACAAAGCAAGAAAGCAATAAAGCTAAACTAAAATGCAGAAAAGCAGTAAAGAATCGCAAGGAGTGTAGGGGAGAAGGAGCGTCCGTCAACACAGACTGAGTGAGTTGAAACGGAGGCGTCGGGGCCAATTTATAGGCAAAAAACGGACTGTTGGGCGGCCTGGGTAAGCTCCCTTTCACCTTTTTTATATGTTTATTTATCTTTTGGGCCTTAGGCCAAATTGTGGAATTTTAGGCCTTAGGCCAAATTGTGGAATTTTAGGCCTTAGGCCAAATTGTGAATTTTTGGGCCTTAGGCCGAATTATGAATTTTGGGCCTTCTGTGGCCAAATTGTGAATTTTTGGGCCTCTGTGGCCAAGATGTGAATTTTTGGGCCTCTGTGGCCAAGATGTGAATTTTCTCTGTGCTTACTGTTTTATTAGTATGCATGCTAGGGTAGAACTAAGATATTATCCTTAGTAAGGAACCGAGGAGTAACTCTTAGATTGCTTTACCTTTTAGGACTCCCGTATTAAATTGGATGTAGGTGAGAGTTCTGCAGCCGAGATTCCGGTCGAGATATTCGATTAGCATAACCCCGTTGGAGCGATTATCAGTCCATCTTATCTTGGCTATCTTAGGCATCTTGACATGGGTCGGAGCAGCCACAAGGAGTTACTGTGCGCCTTGGCCGAGAGGTGGTGGGACACCACCAATACTTTCCACTTTTCTTGGGGCTAGTTGACAATGACCCCTGCAGACTTTTCTGTGATCTCCGGGATCCCTTTTGGCATTCGACCGATCGAGCTATATGATGACTGGAGGACAGAGATCTCCCCTGACCGGATGGTGGAGCTGATCGGGATAGACCTGCCTTGGATTGTCGAGCCAGGCTCCATTACTCCCGCTTTGAGCGTTTCCAGACGCTGGTTATCCCTCTAGGCCTCTGACATCTATGCTAGATACAAGCGAGGAGAACTGACGGCTACTCAGGTGGCCAGATTCACTTTGTTACTGTTGTTTGCTTCGACCTTCTGGTCCAACAGGAAAGAGAAGTTTAATCCTTCTATTTTAAAGAGTTTGGAAAATCTGTCCCATTTGGAGGAGTACGACTGGGCCAGTGCTATTCTGAGCCGCATGTACGATGACATGTGTGATCTGAGTCGAGGCCACTGTAAACTCAGCGGGACCCACTACTTCTGGGAGGTAATGTAAAGAACATTCTTCCTTTCTGTGTTTTTCTGTTTGTCCTAATTTTTTTCACTGATTCCTGTTTCTGTTTTGCAGACTTGGGCATTTGAGTACTTTCCTTACACTCGCCAGAAGCTGATTCGTGCTGATCTTGAATTAGGGCTGGTACCTTTGGCTTGGAGATGGTACCGAACAAACCTTCATACCGTTCGGCGTAAGAAATCGCTGAAGGAGCTAAGAGCCTTTTTTGACACTTGCACTCTAGAGCAGGTATGTGCTTAGTGATTTTTAGATATGTTAAATAAAAAGGATTTATTAACATATTTGCATCTTTTATAGGCCGAAATAGGGCCGCTGACTGCCCGTCTACAGAGCTGGATTCAGGCTGATCCCGATTTCCAGCGGTCAGATGCCTTGTCTCGGCGGAGGGTGGTCCTGTCGCACCCCGTCCTGCGGTGATATTATTTGGGCGAGAGAGTGGATATTCAGATAAGAGGCTGCCGTTTTGTCCCTTATTCCCCTCCCGAGGATATGCGAGCGGGTAACCAGATGACACTCACCGCTGCTCATACTGAGGGTATTCCACATGTGGAGTTCATCATGGGAGGAGATTATGATGAGTTCTGCAGGATCTCTTTGATGCAGCCCATTGGATCTCAGTTAGATGATTTTTAGAGGTCGGCTCCTTCCCAGCCGCTTGGCACCCGTTCTTCTCGGGCTTCGGGCCCCTCGACTAGGACTCTAAGGAGGAGGCCTATGACTGACCCCACTTCTTCCACTCCGGTTGAGGGTCCGAGGCCGGCGGTTTTGCTGATTTTTTTCGTTCCGGAGGTTTTTTCGGGAGTTCCGGACCTCCAAAAAATATTCCGGGACCAGTTCCGTGATCCTCGTAATTTTCCGGACGTTTCAAGTACCATATTGGCATACTTCCGGTGAACTTTCTGAATGGCCTCCGGCCCGGCCGGACTGTTTGCAGTCCGGGAAGACTGGCTCTTTGAGCCTCAAAATTTGGGTATTCACAGGAGTCGCATTTCATCCATCATATTCAATTGAAGCAACCTCTTTTGACCAACTTCCGTAGCATTAAAGTTAAGAAATTGGATTGTCCAATATGCCTTGTGCTCTAATTCAACAGGGAGGTGACAAGTCTTATTGTAGACCATTCGATATGGAGACATACCAATTGGTGTTTTAAATGCAGTTCTATAAGCTCAAAGAGCGTCATCGAGCTTCTTGGGCCAGTCCTTCCTTGATTGGCCAACAGTGGTTTCCAGTATCTTCTTGATTTCTCTATTAGTGACTTCCACTTGCCCACTTGTCTGAGGGTGATATGGGGTACCTACACGATGAGTAACACCATATTTTGAAAGAAGGGAATCTAAGTACTTGTTGCAAAAGTGCTTACCTCCGTCTGCGATTATTGCTCTTGGAGTACCATGACATGTGAAAATATATTTCTTGATGATGTTCATCACACTCTTGGCATCATTATTGGGGAGGCCTACAGCTTCCACCCATTTCGAGACATAATCCACCGCTACTAAAATGTATTGGTTGGAATAAGAGGATGGGAATGGCCCTGTGAACCCCTTCCCCGAATATCATCATAGGCATGTGATGCATATGATGAATGAGAAGAAATACACGTGATGTGTGTGAGTCGCCACCTTGTTTAATTATTTTAGGGTAAACTAGGAAAAAACCCTAAGTGACTCCATTTTTAATTAACCTAGTTACTAGATTAATTATCCCAATGATTAAGGCACAGTCTACGAAACCGAGGTGGATCCCGAGACTATGTCATGCTGATAAACTAACCGATGAATGAGTGTTTTGCCAGGGTGAATGATGTAATTCGACAAAATGAAATGTTTTAAGTGATTTCGACTTGCCGCCTGGGGTGAAATCCCGAACGTGCCTACGTACTTCCGTTTGAATGGAAGATCAAAGTCAACGTAGTTCGATAGGCCTTCTTTGAAGGGCTTTGAATGGGTATGCTTAATGCATGATTGTTTGTATGCTTCGTGCATGATTGTATGTATGCTTCGTGCATGGTTTTGTGTATGCTTTGTGCATGAGTGTGTATGCTTCGTGCATTTTGTTTAGGCATTTTGCCAAAGATTGATTGATTTTTAGGCATGTTGGCAAAAATGTTGATTTTAATGGCTTTTAGCCAAAATGATTTGATTTAGGCAATTGTTGCCAAAAATGTTGATTTTAGGCGATTTTCGCCAAAATGGTTGATTTTAAGGCCTTTGGCCAAAAGATTGATTAATTTAAGCGATTCGTTTGCTAAAATGATGTGATTGGGCGATTGTCGCCAAAATGATTGATTTTAAGGCTTTTAGCCGAAATGTGTTGTTTTAGGCAATTAGTTTGCCAAAAATGTGTTGATGTGGTTTAAGCAATTAGTTTGCCAAAATGTGTGATTTAGGCGATTGTCGCCAAAATGGCTGATTTTGAGGCCTTTGGCCAAAATTGTCCGGTTTTACGGCTTTGAGCCGAAAATGGTTGATTTTGAGGCGTTTCGCCGAAATTGTTCGATTTTAAGGCATTTAGCCGAAAAAGATTGATTTTAAGGCGTTTTGTCAAAATGGTTCAATTAAGCGATTTGTGGCTCGAAAGTGTTGATTTTAAGGCATTGGCCAAAATATGTCGATTTAGGCGATTGTCGCCAAAATGGTGATTGATTAAACTGTAGGCAATTTGTTGCCAAAACGCGATTGATTAAGGCTTTTAGCCGCAATTATTAATTAATTGGACTTTTAGCCAGATTTGTTCGAAATAAAGCGATTGAACCGTAGTTATTAATTAACTAGGCTCTTTAGCCAATATTGTCGGATTTAAGCTTAACTACCACGATTATTAATTAATCGGGCGTTAAGCTTAATCAGGTTTGTTTTTATTAAAGCAGTTTATTTACCAAAAAAATGACGTGGATGCATTTATGCAATTGTAGAATTATTAAGAGTAGAAGAGAAATATGCATGAAATGCTAAAATTAAATAGGCAGAGTTTTGTTTACATACCTGATTTAATCGACGACCGCTTCTTAATTCCAGATTAAGCTCCTCGCTTAGGAAATATTAATTAATTTTAATTTGTTTAATTTTAATGTCCAAATATCACAATAAAAATTAAATTAAATGCAAAAAGCGGTAAAGAAAACGCAAGGAGCGTGAGAGGGAGAAGGATTCGTCCGTCAACACAGACAGAGGTGGCCAAAAATGAAGAGGTAAGTGGCTATTTATAGGCCAAAAACGGGCCTAGGGCAGCAGGTGCCGCCGGCGCCGGCGGCAGGTGGCTGGCGGCAGGTGCCGCCTGACAGGGCGGCAGCTGCCGCCCAGGCGGTGGGGCGGTAGGTGCCGCCGAGGCTGGGCGGCAGGTGCCACCTGACAGGGCGGCTGCTGCCGCCCAGGCGGTGGGGCGGCAGCTGCCGCCCAGGCTGGGCGGCTGCTGCCGCCGTGACCGGCGGCCGGCGCCGTCGTGTCCGGTGGTGGCCACCTTGTCTCGCTTCGGGAGCTTTTTTGGGAGTTCCGGACCTTCGAAAAATATTCCGGGACCGGTTCTGCGATCCTCGTGAAATTTCGGACGTTTCAAGTATCATATTGACATATTTCTAGTAAATGTCCAAAATGGCCTTCGGTCCGGCCAAACAGTTTGCACAGTTGCTGCAGCAAAGTCAAACTAATTGGCATGGCACTGTAGCAGCGTGTTTTCCTCCATTTAAAGAGTTTCACATGCCACCAACAACATGAGAAGCCTCAAAATTTGAGTATTCACAGTTGCCCCCCACTGGCTATCATAAAAATGATTTATGAGAGCCAGTGGTTGTCTGATGGAGCAAATTTTGAGGATGGGCAGAGAAGGAAACCTTGCCGTCTCAAATGAAATGATCAAATGCATGGATTTATGTTTGCAATTTAAAGATGTTTTTGCCCCTTTGAGGACTTAAAAAAGAAGTTTTGCCTCTTAGAGGACTTGAAAAGAGATTTTGCCTCTTAGAGGATTTGAAAAGATGTTTTGCCCCTTAATGAGGGCTTAAAAAGTGATTTTACCTCTTAGAGGACTTGAAAATATGTTTTGCCTCTTAATGAGGGCTTAAAAAGTGATTTTGCCTCTTAGAGGACTTGAAAAGATGTTTTGCCTCTTAATGAGGGCTTGAAAAGAGTTTTGTTTTATTTTTGAGAACCAAGGGTCCACCTAAAGTCGAAATGACCAAATGGCTTGGTTTTGGATGAAAAAATGGTTGGTCCTTGGTTAGGGTTTCACCCTGGGTTGTGTATGTGTTTTTTTTTTTTTTTTTTTTTTTTTTTTTTTTTTTTTTTTTTTTTTTTTTTTTTTTTCTATAACACTTGCCCCTGAATCGGTCTTGGAGGATTTTGCCCCCTGCTTGAGAGAATTGATGCCCTTATTAGCTGAAGTAGAATTTCTTCTTAATGAAAGACTAAAAATTCCGTGATTACTTCTGTGATGGGAGAATGGTGAAGGTTCTTATCACTTCTTGCCCCCAGAATGGTGCTGACCATGGAATACTTCAAGACATTGGTATTGTACTTGTCCAATCGATTGAGGAATCAAAGAGAACAAAGCCACTTACATGACTCGAGGAAACGGACAATGTGGATGACATCGTTCGTCTTGAAAGGATCGAAGAAACGATGGTCCGAGTGGAGACGAGGTATTAAAGAATTACCTCTCAACGATTATGCTTGACATTTTTAGGGTTGTTTTGGAAACCCCGGGGATTGACATTTTCCCTTTTTTTTTTTTTTTTTTTTTTTTCGAGGAATGACTCAAAGAGTGACGCTTTCAAGATGAACTTTTGAGAATGACTTAATTTTTTGTGACTCCTTGTGGAATGACCACTGGTGATGGAGACTTGATTTTAGAGACTCGATTTAGAGACTCAAATTTTTCTTGTAGTGAATTTTGACTCGAAGGAACTTAGTGTTCATCCTACAAAAACGGTCTCTCTAAAAGAATTCATGAAAGCACTTTTTTTTTTTTTTTTTTTTTTTTTTTTTTTTTTACCTAGTAGCCGCCCTTTCGGGTCTTCGACTCTAGCAGGCTCTTTGCCCTAACTTTTGCCTAGACCGCTCTTTCGGGTTTTCAGCCTAGCGGGCTCAATTCTTGCCTGAAGCCGCCCTTTCGGGTTTTCAACTCCAGCTTTTATTTTTCTTTTCTTCTCTTTTTTTTTATATTTTTTTTTATATATTTTTTATATTGGCAAAGAGAAAATGCTTTTTATGATGCAAACTTATGTTTGTGACCGCGCCTTTGTGGCTGCCTACGTATCTCCAAGAACTCTTCGGGGGATGGGGAGAATCAGGTCTTTCGTAGTTCCTTCCGGGATGCGAACTTCGTGCTCGGCTTGGTGCGGAATTCATCTCCGGCTTGATTTCTTTGCGGGATTTCTTCCCGGCTTGATGTCTTTGCGAGATTCCTTCCCAGCTGGACGTCTTTGCAGGATTTCCTTCCAGACTTGATGTTGATGCAGAATTCATTTCTGTCTTGATTTCTTCGCAGGATTCTTTCCCGGCTTGGTGCAGAATTTATTTCCGACTTGGTGCGGAATGACTTGCTATTGGGGCAAAATTTAATTCCGACTTCATGCTGATTGTGGAATTCATTTCCGATCTGATTGTTGATGCAGAATTCATTTCTGACTTGATTTCTTCGCGGGATTCCTTCCCGGCTTGATGTCTTTGCGGGATTCCTTCCCGGCTGGATGTGGATGCAGAATTCATTTCTGACTTGATTTCTTTGCGGGATTCCTTCCCGGCTTGATGTCTTTGCGGGATTCCTTCCCGACTTGATGTTGATGCAGAATTCATTTCTGGCTTGATGTCTTTGCGGGATTCCTTCCCGACCGGATGTCTTTGCGGGATTCCTTCCCGACTTGGTGCGGAATGACTTGCTATTGGGGCAAAATTTAATTTCGACTTGATGCTGATTGTGGAATTCATTTCCGATCTGATTGTTGATGCAGAATTCATTTCTGACTTGATTTCTTCGCGGGTTACCTTCCCGGCTTGATGTCTTTGCGGGATTCCTTCCCGACTTGATGTCTTTACGGGATTCATTCCTGACTTTGATGATGTTGACTCAACTTATTGACTCGAGCTCGCATGATAGTGATGACCCTAGGCGAATCTGGCTTTGTTGTTGTAGCGGTTTTACCACTGGTTGACTGAAATATGACTTGTATTCATCACAAAGAGTTTTGAATACCCACATTGTGGTGGTAACTTGAGTGGCTTGAGTGTTGAAGAAGCTTTTATGCTTTGAGTTTATGGCTTCGCCATGTTTGAATTCTTGAGGTTAATTCGATTCATTTTCTTGAACTTCATCTTCCTCTGAATTTGAAACTTATTTCCTCAATGGTTCTCCTCTCCATAAGGAATTTTGAGGAGACTCTTCCTTTTTCTTGTTTTGAGAAATGATCCTTGTTTATAAGGACATTTGTATTTGTGCCATTTTTGGTGCTTGATTTTCAAGGTGTTTGTTGTCATCCAATTTGTGGAAATGACTACTTTTAACTTGCTTTTTCAAAATGTGAGCAGCCGCTTGGTCTTTGTCCTTATGGCTGAAATGATTTGTCCTCTACCCTTGATGGGCTTGAATTTGTCGGAGAGTTTGTAGTTGACCCGTTTTGGACAACTTGATTTCCTGTAGCTTTGATTTCTTTCTTTTGTGCAGAAGTTCCTTTTGACCCATTTTTTTTCTTTTTGCTTTGTTTGCTTCCTTTTGACCAGGGGTTCCTTTTGTCCCGTTTTTCCTTTTGCTTACTTAGAAGCAGCCTCTCCATAAAGAATTTCGAGGCAACTTGATTCTGAGATGACTTGAGTAATGTATGGATAGCATTGCGACTTCGTGCAGACCCAACCCAATTCCAAGCATAACTTCTTTATTCTGTTGCTTTTAAGCTCAAAATTCAGACACCTCTCTATCGGAGCATCTTCCATCCTTGGGTTTTCGGAGAAACCATTCTGGCCCTAACCCCTTCAATCGGCTTTGTCTCGGTACTGTTTGAAGTCTTGCATACCCTTTGCTGGATCCTTTCCATGATTACCCTTCAAAACTTCCCCTTTGATGGTGCTTCTTAAGATGCCCCCAGCTTTGATTGATGCAGAGCAAATGAATGGATGAATGCATTTTTCTTTGCCAATTTTTATTATCTTTTTTTTTTATCATCATTTTTTTTATTATTTTTTTTGATTTTTTTTTTTGTGCTTTCACAGGAAAAGATAGAGAGAGAGTATAAACATGATTGGAACGTAAACTGATCCCTTTTTATTGATAAGACAAAATTTGTGTACAAAAGACACTTAGATTTACAAATTTGAATTGAATGAAAACTTGAATGGAAATGAAAATGAAAAGAAAAAAGAAACTAGGCCCTAAAAGATAGACTTTAGGTGGACTATGATGGACTAGGATCGGATTGACTGTAGTGACTTTGTTCTTCTTGATGCTTCAATCAATCAGACATGTTGTTGTTGGTCTTGAACAATTCTTTTGTTCTTTTGGAGGTTTGATCTCAACCTTCTTAGACACAAACTTCATTCATTTCTAAGAAAAGTTCGAAAGGATCGAACGATTCTTGTTCAGCAATTTTTTTTTTGCATTAATCCCATGGTTAGGCAAGGGATTGGTTGTTATTCAGCTTGCTCTTGGGGATGATAGACCCATTGTCAACCAGGTCTTGTAGGCGGTTTTTCAAAGTCCAGCATGATTCGGTCTTATGCCCATGTCCTTGATGGTACTCACAGTATTCATTGGCTTTGAAATTCCGGGGCAGGGGGTTTGGTAATGGCCTTGCTTCTAAGGGCTTCAGTAAATTTGCTTTCATTGCTTCTTGGAATACTAAAAGGATTGGCATGCCGAGATCAGTATATTGCCTCCTTGGCTGATTGTTTCCCAAATTCCCAACACGTAAAGGATTCGTGGGGATTATACTGGCTATTTCATTTGTCTCACTAGACCCAGCATGATTCTGCTTCTTGCATGAGTCTTCTTTGAGCCGACCCAACTGGATTAAGTCTTCCAACTTAGTTGCAGTCGCAATGAGCGATTGGAACGTAGGCAAGTACCGTGTTTGAAGCTGTGACTGGTAGACAGGCAGTAAATTCTTGATTATTATGTCAACTTGTTCCTGTTCAGAGGGTCGGTTGATCATTTGAGCAGCTTTGGCTCTCCATCTCGAAAGGAACGAGGAGAAGGGCTCATTGTTCTTTTGTTTAGTGGTTTCCAGCTCCCTCCGGGTAACATCCACTTCGATATTATAATGGTACTGCATGTTGAAAGCATTGCATATGTCCTCCCAATTCTTCATTTTGGAATGATCCAAGCTTACAAACCATCTTAATGCAGCACCAGTCAAAGATTGCTGAAACAATTGAGCAAGGAGCTCGCTGTTCAGGCCAAACGGGTTGAGGGCACCCACATACATTTTCAGGTGCGTTTTGGGACAAGTGGTTGCGTCAAACTTATCCATGTTGGGCATCTTGAATTTTGTAGGTAATCTTGCTTTGGGGAACAAGGACAAGGAGTCCATGTCCACCACTTCTTTGTGTGTTTTAAGGGCAGTAACAGATCTTTCTAACAATTCCAGTTTTTCTCTCATTTTCTGAGCTTCCAACTCAGAAGCAGTTTTGGAGGGCATGTCTTCCAAGTTAGGGATAGGGTTTGAGGATGCAGATGTAGCACCAGGTCCTTGATTGGAGGCAGCATTACCATTTCCCCCAACTGGAGCCCCATTTCCATTACTACCGCCTAGTTCAGCTAATAGGGCAATTCTTTGGGCAGCCAATGCCTCATTCATTCTAGCCTCCATTCTGGCTTCCAGTTGTTCAATGAGGTTTTGGATGTCGGTGAGTGATGCCATTGGTGCAGTTGGTGAAATTGGTCTTGTGGGTGAGAGCTCAGTTGGCGTTTCGGGTGCAGGTGGTCTTTGGAGGGGTACCTGTGAAAGGACATAGTCAAAATGATTAGACTATCCTATATAAGGTGTTTTCATAGGGGATGCAAGATAGGGTAGTGTAAGGGTAAGGTATTTGGGCTTGACCCTTGTGATGTGGGTTGGTATGACCAAACAAGGTAGGGTAGTGTTGGTAGGCTAGGACACCTAGGATAGGACCCAATGGGGTGTGATATGTAAGGTAGAGTGCTTAGGGTTGGACACCTCGACTTTTCGAAAGGCCCCCAGGTTCTCAAAGAATTTTTTTTTTTTTGGGCCTTAGGGGCCAAAATGTGAATTTTTGGGCCTTAGAGGCCAACATGTGAGTTTTTTGGGCCTTAGTGGCCAAATTGTGAATTTTTGGGCCTTATGGGCCAACATGTGAGTTTTTGGGCCTTAGTGGCCAAATTGTGAATTTTTGGGCCTTATGGGCCAAATTGGGAATTTTTGGGCCTTTGTGACCAAATCGGAAATTTTAGGACCAAAATGTGATTTTCCAGGTCTTAGGGACCAAAATGTAAGTTTTCAGGTCTTAGGGACCAAAAATGTGAATTTTCAGGTCTCAAGGACCAAAATGTAATTTTCCAACTTTGAAATGAAAAAAAATTTTTTTTTTTGCGTGAAGTATGGGATGAATGCGTGAATGCGCACAGCATCACAACATAATTCATTTTTAATGGAATGATTCAGCATCATCGGGTGCATACAGTCCTAAAGGATAGGTTCTATAGGCTATGACACAAATAGAGAATCGGCTTATTAAGGGACCCTTGAACCTTGAGCATGGATATACCTAACCACATGTGAAACAAAGAGTTTCGCGTGGGTCCAACGGTACGCATACTCATGTGCCACCCCCAAAAGGATTAGGGATGGTTTGCGGTAACAGGGAGGACGCTTTGGCTGTCCGTCGACATAATCAAAGAGACCTGCCGATCAGCGCTACTTGCTATCCAGACTCAGAAGTTTGAACAGAAAGAGAAGAAATTCATTTGAAGTTCATTTTTTTATGCAATGGAGAAAAGGATTCTCGATCGTGCAAATAAATCAACAAGTTTTAATGTCTTAATCACATTTTTCCATTAAGTCTGGATTTATCAAGTATTCTTAAGGAAAGAACACTTGATTCGTATTAGGGTACCCTGCAAAACAAAGCATAATAAAATGATGCCTTAAAGAAAGGCCGGTTAGTTTTCACAACAATTGTAGTCCACTTTTATGCAAAATGATTACAATAATTCCCAGTGAAGTCGCCAAACTGTGAACCCCTTCCCCGAATATCATCATAGGCATGTGATGCATATGATGAATGAGAAGAAATACACGTGATGTGTGTGAGTCGCCACCTTGTTTAATTATTTTAGGGTAAACTAGGAAAAAACCCTAAGTGACTCCATTTTTAATTAACCTTGTTACTAGATTAATTATCCCAATGATTAAGGCACAGTCTACGAAACCGAGGTGGATCCCGAGACTATGTCATGCTGATAAACTAACCGATGAATGAGTGTTTTGCCAGGGTGAATGATGTAATTCGACAAAATGAAATGTTTTAAGTGATTTCGACTTGCCGCCCGGGGTGAAATCCCGAACGTGCCTACGTACTTCCGTTTGAATGGAAGATCAAAGTCAACGTAGTTCGATAGGCCTTCTTTGAAGGGCTTTGAATGGGTATGCTTAATGCATGATTGTTTGTATGCTTCGTGCATGATTGTATGTATGCTTCGTGCATGGTTTTGTGTATGCTTTGTGCATGAGTGTGTATGCTTCGTGCATTTTGTTTAGGCATTTTGCCAAAGATTGATTGATTTTTAGGCATGTTGGCAAAAATGTTGATTTTAATGGCTTTTAGCCAAAATGATTTGATTTAGGCAATTGTTGCCAAAAATGTTGATTTTAGGCGATTTTCGCCAAAATGGTTGATTTTAAGGCCTTTGGCCAAAAGATTGATTAATTTAAGCGATTCGTTTGCTAAAATGATGTGATTGGGCGATTGTCGCCAAAATGATTGATTTTAAGGCTTTTAGCCGAAATGTGTTGTTTTAGGCAATTAGTTTGCCAAAAATGTGTTGATGTGGTTTAAGCAATTAGTTTGCCAAAATGTGTGATTTAGGCGATTGTCGCCAAAATGGCTGATTTTGAGGCCTTTGGCCAAAATTGTCCGGTTTTACGGCTTTGAGCCGAAAATGGTTGATTTTGAGGCGTTTCGCCGAAATTGTTCGATTTTAAGGCATTTAGCCGAAAAAGATTGATTTTAAGGCGTTTTGTCAAAATGGTTCAATTAAGCGATTTGTGGCTCGAAAGTGTTGATTTTAAGGCATTGGCCAAAATATGTCGATTTAGGCGATTGTCGCCAAAATGGTGATTGATTAAACTGTAGGCAATTTGTTGCCAAAACGCGATTGATTAAGGCTTTTAGCCGCAATTATTAATTAATTGGACTTTTAGCCAGATTTGTTCGAAATAAAGCGATTGAACCGTAGTTATTAATTAACTAGGCTCTTTAGCCAATATTGTCGGATTTAAGCTTAACTACCACGATTATTAATTAATCGGGCGTTAAGCTTAATCAGGTTTGTTTTTATTAAAGCAGTTTATTTACCAAAAAAATGACGTGGATGCATTTATGCAATTGTAGAATTATTAAGAGTAGAAGAGAAATATGCATGAAATGCTAAAATTAAATAGGCAGAGTTTTGTTTACATACCTGATTTAATCGACGACCGCTTCTTAATTCCAGATTAAGCTCCTCGCTTAGGAAATATTAATTAATTTTAATTTGTTTAATTTTAATGTCCAAATATCACAATAAAAATTAAATTAAATGCAAAAAGCGGTAAAGAAAACGCAAGGAGCGTGAGAGGGAGAAGGATTCGTCCGTCAACACAGACAGAGGTGGCCAAAAATGAAGAGGTAAGTGGCTATTTATAGGCCAAAAACGGGCCTAGGGCGGCAGGTGCCGCCGCGGCGGGCGGCAGGTGGCTGGCGGCAGGTGCCGCCTGACAGGGCGGCAGCTGCCGCCCAGGCGGTGGGGCGGCAGGTGCCGCCCAGGCTGGGCGGCAGGTGCCGCCTGACAGGGCGGCTGCTGCCGCCCAGGCGGTGGGGCGGCAGGTGCCGCCGAGCTGCTGCCGCCCAGGCGGTGGGGCGGCAGGTGCCGCCGAGGCTGGGCGGCTGCTGCCGCCGTGACCGGCGGCCGGCGCCGTCGTGTCCGGTGGTGGCCACCTTGTCTCGCTTCGGGAGCTTTTTTGGGAGTTTCGGACCTCCAAAAAATATTTCGGGATCGGTTCTACGATCCTCGTGAAATTCCGGACGTTTCAAGTACCATATTGACATATTTCTAGTAAATGTCCAAAATGGCCTTCGGTCCGGCCGAACAGTTTGCACAGTTGCTGCAGCAAAGTCAAAGTCAAACTAATTGGCATGGCACTGTAGCAGCGTGTTTTCCTCCATTTAAAGAGTTTCACATGCCACCAACAACATGAGAAGCCTCAAAATTTGAGTATTCACAGGCCCCATGAAATCTAAGCCCCAAACATCAAAGATCTCCACTTGAAGGATATTGTTTAATGGCATCTCATGGCGCTTAGAGATATTACCTAACCTTTGACAATGATCACAAAGACGTATGAAGTTAAAAGCATCCTTAAATAAGTTAGGCCAATACAAACCGCTTTCTAGGATTTATGCTGCCGTCTTTCTTGCTCCAAAGTGTCCTCTGCATTCCACTGAATGATAGAATCGAAGGACACTTTCCATTTCCTCTTTCGGTATACATCGTCGAAAAAGCTGGTCATTACAATACTTGAACAAAAATGGCTCCTCCCAATAGTAATATTTAAGATCATGAAAATTTTTTTTCTTTTGTTGATAAGAAAGATTGGGAGGAGTAATCTTGCAAGCAAGGTAATTAACTATATCAGCATACCATGGAGGTTGTGCTTTAGCTAGAAGAAGAAGATGTTCATAGGGAAATTCTTCATTGATTTGCAATTCTGCTTGCTCTTCTTCCCGCAACTCAAGCCTGGATAAATGATCTGCTACAAGGTTTTCAGTTCCTTTTTTATCACAAATCTTTAAATTGAATTCCTGTAAGAGAAGAACCCAACGAATTAATCTAGGTTTTGCATCTTTCTTTTCCAATAAATACTTAATAGCAGAGTGATCAGTGTGCACTATTGTTTTAGCTCCAATCAAATAAGCCCTAAATTTATCAAAAGTAAAAACAATAGCTAGAAGTTCTTTTTCGGTGGTGGCATAATTCAATTGTGCATCATTCAATGTGCGACTAGCATAATAAATGACGTTCAATTTCTTTTCCTTCCTTTGCCCAAGGACAGCTTCAATAGCATAATCACTAGCATCACACATAAGTTCGAATGGAAGACTCCAATCTAGTGTAGCAATGATAGGTGCTGAAGTCAACTCTTTCTTCAACCTGTTAAAAGCATTCAAACACTGTTTGTCAAAATCAAAAGGAAAATCTTTAACCAATAAATTACAAAGAGGTTTTGTGATTTTGGAGAAATCCTTGATAAATCTCTTATAAAATCCTGCATGGCCAAGAAAGCTTCTTATTCCTTTTACTGAAGTTGGAGGAGGTAGTTTTTCAATTACCTCTATCTTCGCTTTATCTACTTCAATCCCTTTTTGTGCGATTTTATGCCCTAAAACGATACCTTCACTAACCATAAAATGACATTTTTCCCAATTCAAAATAAGGTTAGTGTCCTCACATCGCTGCATTACTAAAGAAATGTTATAAAGACAAGAATCAAAAGAAGAACCAAACACAGAAAAGTCATCCATAAATATTTCAATGAACTTCTTAACCATGTTAGTAAATACAGACATCATGCATCTTTGAAAAGTTGTAGGAGCATTGCACAACCCAAAAGGCATTCTCCTATAAGCGAAAGTACCATAAGGGCAAGTGAAAGTGGTTTTCTCTTGATCCTCGGGAGTAATGGGTATTTGTAAATACCCTAAATAACCATCTAAAAAGCAATAATAGGGATAGCCTGCAAGTCTTTCAAGCATTTGATCAATAAAAGGTAGAGGAAACAGATCTTTGCGTGTTGCCTTGTTCAATTTCCTATAATCAATACACATACGCCAACCTGTGACAGTTCTAGTAGGAATTAATTCATTATTCTTGTTAGAGATAACTGTCATACCTCCTTTCTTTGGGATAACTTGAACAGGACATACCCAACTGCTATCGAAAATTGGATAGATAATGCCAGCATCCAAAAGTTTTATGATCTCTACTTTGACTACCTCTTTCATATTCGGGTTTAATCTTCTTTGATGTTCAATTGAAGGTTTGTAGTCTTCTTCTATTAAGATCTTGTGCATGCATACACTTGGACTTATTCCCTGCAAATCCGAAATTGACCAACCTAGGGCTTTCTTATGTTTTCAAAGAACCTGCAACAACCTTTCCTCTAGATCAAGTGTTAAGTGAGAAGAAATAACAACAGGAAAAGAATTATTCTCACCTAAGAATGCATGTTTTAAATGAGATGGTAAGTTGTTTCAGTTCTTGCTTTGGTGATTCACTTTCTTTTTCATCAATGATGCTTGGATTATTAATGTCATTTTTAGCTTTAATATGCGAAGTGTTCTCAACACATTTATTAACAACATCAATCCTAAAACAATCATTATAATCCATGGGAAGTTTACAAGATTTAAGAACATAAAAAACTACCTCTTCTTGACCTACCCTCAAGGTTAATTTACCTTCATACACATCAATCAATGCTCTTGCAGTTGCAAGAAAGGGCCTTCCACGGATTAAGGATCCTTCTCTATCTTCATCAAAGTCAAGAATAGCAAAATCAACAGGAAAGATGAATTTACTTACCTTGACGAGCACATCTTCTACAATTCTTCTTGGATATTTGATTGATCGATCTGCCAACTGTAGAGAAATCCTTTTTGGTTTTAGCTCTCCCATCCCTAGCATCTTAAAAACTTCATAAGATATTAGATTAATGCTAGCACCTAAATCTGCTAATGCTTTTTCAAAATCAAGATTTCCAATATTACAAAGGATAGAAAAACGTCGTGGATCTTTTAATTTTGGAGGTAATTTATTTTGAATAATTGCACTACACTCCTATGTCAACATTACCATTCCTTGACCATCAATCTTCCTTTTCTTGCACAGGATCTCTTTTAAGAATTTTGCATAGCTGGGCATTTGAGCAAGGGCTTTAGCAAAAGGTATGTTGATTTGAAGCTTTTTAAAGACATCAAGAAACTTGAGGAAACTCTTGTCATCTTGTGTTTTCTTTAACCTTTGTGGGAAAGGGACAGGTTGAACATGAGGTTTTACTTTCTCTTTCTCTTCTAGGTCAATGATATGTATCTTTTTCTGCTCTTCCTTCTCCTTCTCTGCCCTAGTTGGTTCCTCCAACTATGCCACTCCTCAAGGTGATGGCTTGTATCTGTTCTTTAGGATTTTTTTCAGTATTACTAAGTAACGTACCTTGGTGTCGGGAGGCCATCATGTTTGCAAACTATCCTAGTTGAATCTCCAAGTTCTTTATCGCAGCTTGTTGGATTATGTTGTTTTTTCTCGCGTTTCGTTCATGAAGTCCATTTGCGAATTAAAGAGGGCAGTGAGGAGATCATCATGAGACTTATTCTCTTGAGGTAAAAAACCCGGTGGTGCGTTCAAGGCATTGTTTGGATTCCCATAAGAAAGATTAGGGTGATTCCTCACCCTGTTATCATAAGAGTTAGAGTACAGGTAATTCTTCCTTCCTTGGTTCATCACATAATTGACCTGTTCCAAATTTTATGGATTTAAAGAATATAACATGCATTCTCCAATCCCATGCTATCCATTACACCTTTCACAAGCTTGCATAATAGAATTTACTGAGTTAGTAGTCAATAAGTCCAACTTCCTTAACATATTGTCCACTTTGGCATTGAGTGTTGTAATGGCATCAATCTCATAAACTCCTATAATCTTCTTCCTTTCGGAGTTACTTTAATAATGGCTATTGCTTGCCATCTCTTCTATCAAGTCATATGCCTCATCAATTTCTTTTCTTTCAAAAGATCCACCTGCAGCTGCATCTAGGGTAATCTTAATGTTAGGAGATAATGCATTATAAAAAGTTTGCACCTGTAACCACTTATGCAAGCTGTAATGTGGGCACTTTCTCAATAAGTCCTTAAATCTCTCCCAAGCTTCATATAAACTTTCTTGATCATGATGGACAAAGGTCATTATCTCATTGCGCAGTTTTGTGGTTTTTGAAGATGGAAAGAATTTCGCCAAAAATTTCTGAGCTAATTCCTCCTATGTTGTAAAACTTCCAACAGGGCATGATTGTAACCATGATCGTGCTTTGTCCCTAAGAGTGAAAGGAAAGAGTCTTAATTTTATGGCATCCTCAGAAACTCCATTTTGTTTGAAAATATCGCAAATCTCTAAGAAATTTGTGATATGGGCATTAGGATCTTCACTAGGTAAACCTCCATATTAAATTGAGGTGGAAAGCATTTGGATAACCGTAGGTTTAATTTAAAAATTGTTAGCTTCCACCCTAGGTCTAGTGACACTCGAGGTTGTTCCTGTGAGAGAAGGTGTTGTGTAATCCCGCAAGGAGTGGACATGAGGTTGAGGTCCATCCTGAGGGTTAACTTCATCGTCCATGGTTGCTCGCTGTTCTTGTTTGTTCTCACGTGCTCTTCTAGCAACGTTGTTCCTACGACAAGTTTTTTTTATTTCTAGATCAAAGATCAAGGGTTCAATCCTACCTGATCTTCTTTGCATAAACACCTGAAATAATCTTCTAGAAAATAAAATAAAAATAAAAGTCTAAATTAATAATAGGGTAATTAGTATTGATATTGATAGCTTGACAGTGATTTTCGCAAGTGTACGAAATCGCAACAAGTTATATAGAATGAGTAGAGTATCGTTTCCACAGGGATTGTATACCAAGTACCAAAATTATATTAACCTATTATTATTTAAACGGCAATAAGGGGAATTATATTTAAGAACTAACTTCAGGAAATGAAAGAGGATAAGAAGAAATCAAGCAATGCAATTTTTTGATTAAAAGAATCAAGGATTAAAAGTTATTAGGAATTTTGACTTCATTTAATTCTATCCAATTTATTTTATTAGTTTGTTAATCAATTTTAATTGTTCAAGTAGGGGAAACAACCCTAAATTCACTAACAAGCTCTCCTGATGTATTGTTAGCTATTTTAACCCGGTCTAATTACCTATCTTCCAATAGCGCAATCAAACATGAATCAAATCATTAAGTTTTATGGTTTGTTTATGAATTCATAATCTAAGGTCATTAACTTATGAAAACCTCCCATGAGTTAAACCATATGGCTTCCGCATCAAGTTATTATTCTCATGTAATTTATTACCCTATTCATATAAAAAACCCTTGTCCCGATAGTGATTAATGAAATAAATCAATCCAAGGGAGAAACTCTGCCTGGAAGCATTAAGTTCAATAATAAATTATATCATGAACAAGGAAAAGCAAATCGAATGTTATAAATTGGAATCAAAATTAAGCGATATCAAATCCCTAGTATGAGAGTTTTAGTTCAACATAGTAATTAAATAAAACTCAATTAAACTTGTAAATATTCTCATAATCAACATGAATATTGAAAATAAAATAAGAAAAGAGTTTAGAAATAAAAAATAGTTAATCATTGGCTTGGGCGGCTTCCTTGAATCTTGACACAATCTTGAATACTTGAAGTCTTGGAAAGAGAGAGAAAACAATAGAATAAAAGATGGATTATACAATGAATGGCTCCTCTCTTTGTATAGGCTTCCGGGGAGAAAATCCGACTTCGTTTAGGAAATAGAATCCTCATTAAGTAAGAAATCTTTTTGGAGATAGGAAATTGTTTAGGCTTTGGATTTCTTCTCAATTAGGACTCTTCCATCTGCCTAAATAGGATTAGATTTTGATTTGTACGTCAGGAAAGTATCTGAACTGAGCCCATGCAAGTGATAAAGACTGGCTGGGGTTCTCAACTTAAGACAACACTTAATTCGCAGCACGGGCGTACTGTACGGCACGGTCGGGGCATGCCAGAGCCTGAGTTCTAAGGATGGTTCAGCACGGGTCGTGCTTGATAGCCTCTCAAAGCAGGCAAATCTTGTTATGTTATTTTCATATAAATTGCATGAATGCATGATGTTTTTATATATTTTATGTTTGTTGGTGTTGTTTTTGTTTCAAAGTAATTTTCAGGAACACAGTTGGAGTAAAGATTTGTTTTATACAAAAGAAGACCAAAGCAAGTTGAAAAAAAAAATGGAAGAAATCCTTGATCCAACCCTTGCGCCGCGAAGCACGTCGCACCAAAGGAAATGCCTAAGTCGCGAGCGCTACCTGGAAATCGCGAGCGTAGCCTATGAACCAGAAGATTCAGAAGGCTTCAAAACACCAGTCGCGAGCGTGACAGTAATCTGCGCGAGCGCGAGAAGCACTCCAGAGAGTCAGAAAGTTCACAAGCAAAGTCGCGAGCGCGACATTCATCTACGCGAGCGCGAGAAGCGCTCCTGAGAGACAGAGACTTTTAAAGCATAAGTCGCGAGCGCGACCTTGAACCTCGCGAGCGCGAATCGTGTTTCTAGGAGACATAACTGCCACCTTTCACCAGAAAATCATGTCTTTCCATGCATGGGTCGGGACTTTTCCCAAGAGGAGTCATCTAAAGCACCTTTTGGCCAGCCAACCACCTTCATAACTGCCATCATCTTCCTCTTCTATAAATTGAAGTCCAAATCAAGAGGAAAAGATGCAAAAAAAATGTAATATGTGTAATGCAATATGCATTATGCAATATGCATCATGTAATAGGAAAAATGTAGTATTATAATACATTAGAAAATAATAAAGTAGTACTTAGAAATAAGATGACGAGAGTCGCTTATTATTGTTCGTGCAAAGAACATCCAGGAGTTCCTCGAGGTGTGACGCCCTCCGGAGGCTTGAGTTTGATTACTTCTATCTTTCTCTTGTTTTATTAAAGACTTTTTGCATGTTGTGCTTCATAATTTTCTATGCAAAGCAACAATATTATTTGGTTTTATTCAATAAAAGTTTCTTTAAGTTATCTTTTGGTCTTTGTTTAATCAAGCTTACTTAATTATATTCTCAGAAAGAAATAATTCAGTAAGGATCAAAGAGATAGAATTCATTTAGTTGGGTTTGCATGTGAATCTTTAACTTAGTTTGTCAAAGTTAAGTCTAACTTATTGAAATAATCAAAGAATAAGATCTAGGTTTAATAATTGACAAAGTAAGGCATTTGTTGTATGTGGAGATGCATATAATAAATAGAGTAATTCTGTACCGAGAGGTTGAATTATACTTTGCCATATGTGATTAAAGAATCATTTATTGCATGTTACACGTTTTGCTATAGAAAAAGAAAATCAAATGCATGATCAATTCTTCTAAGTATTCTACTATATCTTTATCTATAAAATTAAGTAGTATATTTAGTTATAGTTTAAATAAGATTATAGTTTAATCATTTCATGCTTTATTGCTGTAAACATAAGTGTTAAGGATAAGTAGTAAAGTGGACATAACCCGTTCCTCGTGGGATCGATCTTTTTATTACTACGTTGCGATCCGTATACTTGCGGGAACTCAAAAGAGACGCAACAGTGCTCAACAGCACATCTAGAGAAGAATCTGTGGCACGGGCGTGCCCAATAGCACGGCTAGGGCGTGCTAGGCTCTGAGTCTCCAGGATGAAATGCATCGCCTAAGCACACCTTTGTGTTGATGTCCTCTTTAGGCACGGGCGTGCCAGATAGCATGGTCAGGGCATTCTAGAGTCTGAGTCTCCACTTGATTTTCCTTGAGTCCAGCACGGGCGTGCTGATGTGCACGGGCAAGGCATGCTAGAGCCTGAGTGTTTTGCTTTATTTTGCTCTTTTCTATGCCAAAACCCTACAAATTTCCTTTAGATCAAGTGGATTATGGTTCAAAGAAGCTTTACCCAAAAGCATAAATACAACTAGAAATAAAAACTAAATACGTAATAAAAATCCTAATATGAACTATATTAAAAATACTATAAAAAATCGCCTAGGGTGGTAAATCCTCTTTTAATTACACAAGTATCTCCATAAAGTTTCTACTATATCCAATTAATCATTGCTTATTATTCATGTAATGAATAATGTGTACGAACAATCAAATTATAATCATCCCATATAAGATAGCTTAGTAATTTCAAGTCAAAGGATCACTTACACAACCATCACTTGAGTATTCCGTAGACACAGGTAACTCTCCATATGAAATTCTCATGCATGTCGAATGGACTTGTTTAAATAACAAACACCTACATATTAGTTCTAGATATCACATATGTCTCAGCCTATGAGAACAATTGCTTCCTTAAGAAAAGAGCATAATATGTACCAGTTTTAACAACTCTAATTATTATCCAATAATAAGGAGAACATTAACCAGGAATATTTAGAGACATTGTTCTAATGCAAACATAAAACTCATAATTATAACCATAATATAATTTATTTTGCAAAGCAATATTGTCTCATGGACTTTCTCTTTTACCAAGATTCAAAAAATAGAACATAAAAGATAAATAAATGCCTCTTATTAATAATAAAATATTTATTACATGAAATATTATATCTAAAATATAACCAATCAAATTGGCTATAGGTTATATAACTAACACAATGTTTCTTAACTGCAGCTTTTTTGTTCCAAACAATCTATCAGAAGATCATCTCACAGCTCGCTTTGCACTTGGTCCATATTCTTCCATGTTGATTAACTCTCCTTCTTTCTTTCTTCTTGGGCTGAATGTGCGTTGGACCTTGGATTTGTTTGGCTTTTAAGAGCATCATTTGGATTCATAAGCAATAAGTCTTCAAGGGCTCTTTTGCATTGATGAGGCGCTGTGAACCCCTCCCCCAAATGTCATAGGCATATGAATGCATATGATTAAGGACAGAAATGCACGTGAGTGTGTGAGTCGCCACCTTGTTTAATTATTTAAGGGTAAACTAGGAAAAAAACCCTATGTGACTCCAATTTTAATTAACCTAGTTGCTAGATTAATTATCCCAATGTTTAAGGCATGGTCTGCGAACCCGAGATGAATCCCGAGACTATGTCATGCTGATGAACTAACCGATGAATGAATGTTTTGCAGGGTGAATGATGTAATTTGACCAAATGAAATGTTTTAAGTAATTTCGACTTGCCGCCCGGGGTGAAATCCCGAACGTGCCTACGTACTTCCGTTTGAATGGAAGATCAAAGTCAACGTAGTTCGATAGGCCTTCTTTGAAGGGCTTTGAAGGTGTATGCTTAATGCATGAGTGTGTGTATGCTTTGTGCATGTGTGTGTATGCTTTGTGCATGTGTGTGTATGCTTTGTGCATGTTTGTTTAGGCATTTTGCCAAAAAGATTGATTGATTTGATTAGGCGTTCGTCGCCAAATGTGTTGGTTTTAAGGCATTTGTGCCAAAAACGGTTGTCGGGCGATTTGTCGCCAAAACGAATGGTTTTAAGGCTTTTCGCCAAAATGTATTGATTTAGGCAATTAGTTTGCCAAAATGATGTGATTTAAGCGATTTGTCGCAAAAATGGTTGATTTTAAGGCATTTGTGCCAAAATGGTTCTTTTAGGCGATTTGTCGCTCAAAATTGTTGATTTTAAGGCATTTGTGCCAAAATGGTTCTTTTAAGCGATTTGTCGCCAAAATTGTTGATTTTGAGGCATTTGTGCCAAAATGGTTCATTTAAGCGATTTGTCGCCAAAATTGTTGATTTTGAGGCATTTATGCCAAAATTGATTGATTTAGGCAATTAGTTCGCCGAAAGGTTTGTTTTGGACGATTGTCGCCAAAATGACTGATTTTAAGGCCTTTGGCCAAAACTAGTTGATTTAAGCAATTTGTTTGCTAAAATGTGTGATTTAAGCGATTTGTCGCTTAAAAGATTGATTTTAAGGCCTTTGGCCAAAATATATCGATTTAGGCAATTTGTTTGCCAAAAAGTGAGATTTAGGTGATTATCGCCAAAATGGTTGATTTTAAGGCCTTTGGCCGAAAAGTGTTGATTTAGGCTTTTAGCCACAATTATTGATCAATTGGACTTTAAACCATATTTATTCGAAATAAGGCAATTGAACCGTAGTTATTAATTAGCTAGGCTCTTTGGCCAATAATGTCGGATTATTAATTAATCGGGCGTTAAGCTTAATCATGTTTTTTTTTTTTTTATCAAAGCAGTTTATTTGCTAAAATAATAACATGAATGCATTTATGCAATTATAGAATTGTTAGGAGTAGAAGAGAAACATGCATGAAGTGCTGAAATTAAATAGGCAGAGTTTTGTTTACGTACCTGATTTAATCGGCGGCCACTTCTTAATTCCAGATTTAAGCTCCTCGCTTGGGGAATATTAATTTTAATTTATTTGATTTAGTGTCCAAATATCACAACAAAATATAATAAAAATTAAATTAAAATGCAAAAAACGGTAAAAGAATCGCAAAGAGCGTGGGGGGAGAAAGATAGTCCGTCAACACAGACAGGGTCTCAAAATTAGGCTAAAAATGGCCTATTTATAGGCCAAAATCGGACCCAGGGCGGCAGGTGCCGCCGGGCTGGGCGGTAGCTGCCGCCCAGGAGGCTCGGCGGCTGCCTAGGGCGGCTGCCCCCCCTATCTCGCTCCGGGGGCTTTTCCGGGAGTTCCAGACCTCCAAAAATTATTCCGGGACCAGTTTTGCGATCCTCGCGACATTCCGGACGTTTTAAGTACCATATTGGCATACTTTCGGTGAACTTTCCGAAATGGCATTCGGTCCGGCCAGACTGTTTGCACAGTTGCTGTTTTGATTTCTTCGCAGGATTCCTTCCCGGTTTGCGGGATTCCTTCCCGGCTTGATGTCTTTGCGGGATTCCTTCCCGGCTGGACGTTTTTGCAGAATTCATGGACACTGTAGTAAAGTCAAATTTACTGTAGCAAAGTCAAAACAATTGGCATGGACACTGTAGTAAAGTCAAATTTACTGTAGCAAATTCAAATTCACTATAGAAAATTTTATTATTCACAGTTCGGGAAAACTGGCTTTTTGAGCCTCAAAATTTGAGTATTCACAGTTGCCCCCCACCGCCGACCATAAAAATGATTTATGGGAGTCGGTGGTTGTCTGAAACGCAAATTTTGAGTATGTTGCCTCTTAGAGGACTTGAAAAAATGTTTTGCCTCTTAATGAGGGCTTGAAAAGAGATTTTGCCTCTTAATGAGGGCTTGAAAAGAGATTTTGCCTCTTAGAGGACTTGAAAAGATGTTTTGCCTCTTAATGAGGGCTTGAAAAGAGATTTTGATGTTTTGCCTCTTAATGAGGGCTTGAAAAGAGATGTTGCCTCTTAGAGGACTTGAGATGATGTTTTGCCTCTTAATGAGGGCTTGAAAAGAGATTTTGCCTCTTAGAGGGCTTGAAAAGATGTTTTGCCTCTTAGAGGGCTCGAAAAGAGATTTGTTTTATTTTTGTTTTTTCTTTGAGGACCAAGGGTCCACCTAAAGTCGAAATGATCAAATGGCTTGGTTTTGGATGAAAAATGGTTGGCCATTGGTTAGGGTTTCACCCTAGGTTTTATGTAAAAAGAGGTTGACGATAGTTGGGTTCCACCCTGGGTTGTGTATGTTAACACTTGCCCCTGAATTCGACTTGGAGGATTTTGCCCCCTGCTTGAGAGAATTGATGCCCTTATTAGCTGAAATAGAATTTCTTCTTAATGAAAGACTAAAAATTCCGTGATTACTTCTGTGATGGGAGAATGGTGAAGGTTCTTATCACTTCTTGCCCCTATAATGGTGCTGACCATGGAATACTTCAAGACATTTTGTCCAATCGATTCAGGAATTAAAGAGAACAAGGCCACTTATATGACTCGAGGAAACGGACAATGTGGATGACATCGCTCGTCTGAAAGGATCGAAGAAACGATGGTCCGAGTGGAGACGAGGTATTAAAGAATTACCTCTCAACGATTACGTTTGACAATTTTTTTTTTTTTTTCGAGGAATGACTCAAAGAGTGACGTTGTAGCATCCCTTCCCGGTCCACCCGTTAACCCGAATGAACCGAGCCTAGACGCTACAATCTGGTTGAACTTTTGTCTTATCATGCTGATATCATCCTGTATGCTAAATATGATTACAAAACACTCCCAATTAAACTTCAGACTTCCAACATCTCCAAATAATCATTATAACACAATAACACTTTATATATCTTTTCATAATTGTATAAATCCTCAATAGCATTTAATATCTAGCAATTAATTTCCTTCAGAATCTATATCAAGTTTTTCATGACCTAATCATACCAATTAGTAAACTATTTCATCTTCAATCATTTCATAAGTATTATTCTTATCTCCAACTACTTACACCAAAATAATTACATGTTTCAATTATATTTACAATCACATAAGCTCTAACAAACATAATAATTATACATGCCATAAATCTTAATACATGCCATAATTCTTACTTATATAACTCTCAATCTACTACTCCCAAATTAATCACTTCTGCTTTGATAGTACTCTTCAAGTCTTCTAGTAGCAATCACGATCTTCAACCTGCGCGTGATAAAAATCGACGCGCTGAGTATAAAACTCAATGGTGCTCATAACTCACATACTTAACAAAGTGTGGTGGCAACTAACTTAAGATACAAATTTCATAAAACATTGATCATCATAGAATCAGTAAATTTCAACGTAAATGTCTCTTTATAGCAACGAATAAACTTCTAATTCATAAACATCAATAATTTAGTTATAATTATCTCATAACTCCTTTACATGAACCTTAACTCACACCTTATGATACTATCATGATCTTACCTGCTATTACCTGCTATTCATTATGCTGTGTGAATGAAATCAATAAACACGTATGAATACATAACATTATATTTCCATTGTCTTACTTGCTGTTCATTCTGTTGTATGACTGATGCACTTTAGTCACAGCATATAAGGTATGATTAACAACATTTCATAACTGTATGGCTCCTTAAGAATTAAATAAATAAACTTATAAGCATATATAACATGATACTTTCATAATCTTACCTGATGTTCTTTATGTTGTATGAACTCTGCAACTTTGATTAAACTCAGTGAATATCATAATGAATGAAGAAACATATAAGCACATACATATGTAGAACTAAACATTTACTCACATATGGAATGTAAGCACACATATCATGATACTTTCATTTTCCCTTAATGATCTTTCTTGCTGTTTAGTATACTGTATGATTATGCAATTTGTAGTCGATATAACTGTATAGCTCCATAAGGTTATAGTGAAACTGAAGTGATAAGAAAAACTGTATGAAACTGTATGCTTGGCTGCTATGGCCTGTATAATCATATCCACTCAACGGCCTGTAGCCGGAGTACCAAACTGTATGGGGCGCAAATCTGCTATTCTATGTCGCGACATAGCCTTATCCACATGGTTTCTACCTAACCTCAATGGAGCATATTAATGGAATGACAATAGATAAAACAAAAGCAAAGTAACTGTGTCCTAACTTGTATGCTTGTGTCATGTTATTTTCACACCATTTGCATGCTTGCATTTTGTGTTTATACATGTATACATGTTGTCTTTTTGTTTTAAAATGGTTGAAGACATACAAGTTGAGAAAGGAATACAATTATATAGAATTCATAACTTCATACACCATTTCACATCATTTCACAATTGCATAGAATATAATTACAAATTGTGTTTACCTCATTTCACATCATTTACATGCTTGCATGTTGCTTTGATACATGATTTAATGTTGTATTTTTGTTGTAAAATGATTGGAGGCATACAAAGTGAGCAAAGGAATCCAATTGCATAGAAAAAGAAGTCCAAAAGTGCATGAAAACACAAGTCGCGAGCGCGCCTTGCAAGGTCGCGAGCGCGTAATGCACATCTGAAGGTCAGTGAGTTTCCAGGTGAAAGTCGCGAGCGCGTAAATGCAAGTCGCGAGCGCGTATGTGTTGTCGGCACAAGTCGCGAGCGCGTAAATGCAAGTCGCGAGCGCGTAGATTGCCAAAAGAGAGACAGTGAGTTATCAGGCCAACTGCGCGAGCGCGCAGTGCAAGTCGCGAGCGCTTCCAGGCCAAGGGCCAAGTCGCGAGCGCATCTTGCAAAGTCGCGAGCGCGAGAAGAGCAAAATGAGAGGCAGAGAGTTTCAAGCACAAGTCGCGAGCACGCAGTGCAAAGTCGCGAGCGCGCGACGTGCTTCCAGCCTGCGCAATGCAAGTCGCGATCGCGCGACATGTTTCCAGCCTGCGCAGTCTTCACTCTTTTGGTCATATCTCTCAATATACAACTCCGATTTGGATGATTCAAAAACCCCTGTAAAGCTAACACATAGAGGAACAAATAACTCTTCTATGACACTTCCTAATTCCATCATTAAATGGGGTCAAAATCAAGATGAAGTTACTGGTCAAATTTCCAGCAAGCCCTGTTTCAACATAAACTCAATATTTACTTCATTTATTCACTTCCTCCCCTGTTTTCTCACCATTACCAGTCCTCCCACTCAACATGAAGCAATATTATCTCATTAACAACACACCACACAATTTCTCATGCAAAGATATTGATTAAACTAAAAGAGATAGCACACCTTTACACCAATAAGCTTAAGCTCTTCTATTAGCTTCCTTCTACCTTTGGCTCACCTCTCCTATACAATAAAGTTCTTATAAATTATCTAACAGGATCACCAAATGAGTCAAGTATGAAATTCAAGAAGGTTTACTTACTTGGATAGAATAGAAGTTGAATTAATGCTTAGCTCCCATTAAAATCTTCCCCACCATTAAACGTGATGGAGAAAAGAAAGTGTAAGAGGAAAGTAGAGGAAGAAGATGAAGATAAGGATGAAGAAATGAAAATGAAATGGAATCCACGGGTAGTCTCTAGAATGTCATTGATTTTTGTGAAAATTACCAAATGGTACCTCAAGTGTCAAAATGATACAACTCAATACCTCAACTTTATACTTTAGTGAAATCAAGTCCTAATCCTTATACTTTGATCTTTTTGTTTCCTTCAAGTAAGTCCACTTCTTTTTCTTATTTCAATTTCATCCCATTCTAGCCCACTCTAGAATCTAATGGATCGAACCGGGTTTTGGATCAGCCCGACTTGACTCTAAGCAACGACTCGATTCAATAGAAAAATGGGACATTACAAACGTTTTCAAAACGAACTTTTGAGAATGACTTGATTTTTGTGACTCGTTGTGGAATGACCACTGGTGATGGAGACATGATTTTAGAGACTTATTGGAGACTCGATTTAGAGACTCAAATTTTTCTTGTAATGAATTTTGACTCGAAGGAACTCAGTGATTCTTGGAAAAAATGATTTATATACTCCCAAGGAGACCTTTGAAAGCACTTTTTGTTTTTCTTTTCGCCTTAACTTTTGCCTAGTAGCCGCCCTTTTGGGTTTTCGACTCTAGCAGGCTCTTTGCCCTAACTTTTGCCTAGACCGCCCTTTCGGGTTTTCAGTCTAGCGGGCTCAATTCTTGCCTGAAGCCGCCCTTTCGGGTTTTCAACTCCAGCTTTTATTTTTCTTTTCTTCTCTTTTTTATTTTTTATTTTATTATGTTGGCAAAGAGAAAATGCTTTTTATGATGCAAACTTATGTTTGTGACCGTGCCTTTGTGGCTGCCTACGTATCTCCAAGAACTCTTCGGGGGATGGGGAGAATCAGGTCTTTCGTAGTTCCTTCCGGGATGCGAACTTCGTGCTTGGCTGGTGCGGAATTCATCTCCGGCTTGATTTCTTCGCGGGATTTCTTCCCGGCTTGATGTCTTTACGGGATTCCTTCCCGGCTGGACGTTTTTTTTTTGCAGGATTCCTTCCCGACTTGATGTTGATGCAGAATTCATTTCTGTCTTGATTTCTTCGCGGGATTCCCTCCCGGCTTGATGTATTTGCGGGATTCCTTCCCGGCTGGATGTCTTTGCGGGATTCCTTCCCGGCTGGATTTTTTTTTTTTTTTGCAGAATTCATTTCTATTTTGATTTCTTCGCAGGATTCCTTCCCGGCTTGCGGGATTCCTTCCCGGCTTGATGTCTTTGCGGGATTCCTTCCCGGCTGGACGTTTTTGCAGAATTCATGGACACTGTAGTAAAGTCAAATTTACTGTAGCAAATTCAAAACAATTGGCATGGACACTGTAGTAAAGTCAAATTTACTGTAGCAAATTCAAATTCACTGTAGAAAATTTTATTATTCACAGTTCGGGAAAACTGGCTTTTTGAGCCTCAAAATTTGAGTATTCACAGGCGCCAATTGGGTCATAATTGGTCCATTTTTGTTTAAAATAGCAATTGTTGATGTTGCTCATGTGTCATCCATATAAAAGAGAGAAAACTATGTAAAATGGAGTTTTATTCTTATTTTAATATTCAAATGAAGTTAAGTTTAATTAAAACAAATGATGAAACACATGCATATTTTGTTGTTATCAGTCACCGTCTTTTATACTATATTCAGCTAATCAAACTGAGACTATTTGATTAAGTCATGGTTTTATATATGGCTACAGATACTTGAAATGCTTTATGGCCTTGATGGCATTGTCATTGGATATGAGCTGGTCAAGCTTTCAACTATTCAGATATCCTTGGGTGAACCTTCTGCATCGGACACCATAAATCGGTTGGGTGCAATATTTTTACGATAGTATGGATCTCATGCATACTCCATTTTCCTGTATCTGCAAATGCTGAAAAGAGAATCTTGCAATTTGACAAAATAAGATTTGCTTATTCCTGTTGTTCTCCTCGTCAATGATTAGCCAAACAAGCTTTGGCTATTACAATTCGAAGCTTGGTCTCTTCACACTCTTCAATCGATATTATATTTTTGTTCTTTCATGTTTATTCACCATTTTAGGAAACTTCTTAGGAGATTTGTTGTATCCTTTACTTTGCTGACTCCTTGTAAAATTAATAGCATCAGCAATTGAGATTCCTATTGTACCAAAGTAGATTTGTGTTATCTGTAATTTTTTATCAGTCAATCATGCCTTGATTTTGCATATGGTGCTTCATCTGCTGTTATTGTTTATTTTTAATGCTGAACACCATTATTAAACAAAAAGCCATAACTTTTTTTTTTTTTTAGATGGACAGTGACTAAAATTTTAACAAATAATAATTAATAATACAATTTGTGAACACCCAAATTTTGAGGCTCAAAGAGCCAATTTTCCCGAACTGCAAACAGTCCGATCGGACCAAAGGCCATTTTGGAAGTTCACCGAAAGTATGCCAATATGGTACTTGAAACGTCCGGGACGTCGCGAGGATCGCGGATCTGGGCCCAAAATTTTTTTTTGGAGGTCCGGAGCGCCCAGAAAGGCCTCCAGAGCGAAAAGATAGCAAGACCACCGACCACCGGCGGCCCGGCCCGGCGGCCCAGCCGTTGGAGCCGCGCGGCTCAGCTCGGCAGCCCGGCCGCCCGAGCACCGGCGGCCCAGCCGCCGGCTCGACCGCCGAGCACCGGCGGCACAGCCGCCTGCCCGGCCGCCGTTTCCAGCGGCCCGGCCGTTGAGTCCGGCGGCTCGGCCGCCGAGAGCCGGCGGCCCAGCTGCCGAAACAGTCCGATTTTGCCTATAAATAGTGGCCTCGGCACTCCGTTTTTGGCACTCAGTCTGTGTTGACGGACGCTCCTTCTCCCTACGCTCTTTGCGATTCTTTACTGCTTTCTTGCATTTTTTAATTTTAGTTTTATTTTATTGTTGTAATACTTGGTCACTTAAAATTAAATTAAAATTAATTCCCTTAACGAGGAGCTTAACCTGGAGTTAAGAAGCGGTCGACGATTAAATCAGGTACATGAACTGAACTCTGCCTATTTAATTTTAGCACTTCATGCATGCTTCTTTTCTACTCCTAATAATTCTACAACTGCATAAATGCATCCATGTCATCATTAGGCAAACAAATTGCCTCAATTAAATAAATTTAGGCTAAATGCCCGGTTAATTAATAATCGTGGTATTAAAGCCTAAATCCGACAATATTGGCTTAAAATACCTAGTTAATTAATAGCTATGGTGTAATCGCCTTTATTTCAAACAAATCTGGCTTAAATCCAATTTATTAATAATTTTGGCTAAAAGCCTTAATCGATCACGTTTTGGCAACAAATTGCCTACAATTAAATCAATCTTTTGGCAAAATGCCTTAAAATTAATCAACTTATTTTGGCTAAAAGCCTTAAATCAATCATTTTGGCGACAATCGCCCAATCAACATCATTTTGGCAATCAAATTGCCTAAATCACTCTTTTTGGCTAAAAGCCTTAAAATCAATCATTTTGACGACAATCGCCTAAAATTAATCATTTTTGGCAACGATTGCCTAAAACAATCTTTTTGGCTAAAAGCCATTAAAATCAACATTTTTGGCATCAAATGCCTAAAAATCAATCAATTCTTTGGCAAAATGCCTAAACAAAATGCACAAAGCATACACACACTCATGCATAAAGCATCCCCATTCAATGCCCTCTAAAAGAGGCCTATCGAACTACGTCAACTTTGATCTTCCATTCAAACGGAAGTACGTAGGCACGTTTGGGATTTAACCCCGAGCGGCAAGTCAAAATCACATAAACACTTTCATTGGTCAAAATCACATCATCCTACACCCTGCAAAGCATTCATTGTTTTGGTTAGTTCATCAGCATGTCATAGTCTCGGGATCCACCTCGGGTTCGTAGACCATGCCTTAACATTGGGTTAATTAATCTAGCACTTAGGTTAATTAAAATTGGAGTCACTTAGGGTTTTTTCCTAGTTTACCCGAAAATAATTAAACAAGGTGGCGACTCACACATCACGTGCATTTCTTCCTTAGTCACATGCATTCGCATGCATTTGATATTTGGGGGAGGGGTTCACACAATTAAAAATAACAAAAAGTATCTAATTGATAAGCTAAAGCAATCTTTTTATCATTTTAGGTAAGTGTGCTTAGGCGGTGCCCTATGGAGATGATTTTAGTCCAGTATGCAATTCCTGATCGATGACCTCAAGATAAAATTGAACTGAATCAATTCGTTCATGGTTTGGTATTATCAATCAATCAGTTTTCAATTTTATTTTGATTTTATATGAGTCTAGCTAAATTATTTTTATGCATAAAATAGTTAAATTAGTTTGAAATAATTGAATTGAACTAATTTTATCTAATTCAATTCTGCATTCTTTCGTTTATGAGTTCAGTTGCCATTTAAAACAATTTGATTCAGTCAAACTGAATGATGCCCTAAATAACTACATATTTAATAGCAAAATTTAATTCTATTTTCAAAATGAAAGTTTAAATCTTGATCCTTAGAGTTATCATTTTAAATCAAGAAATTTTTTTTTATCCACGTTATCAATTCTATCTACATAGTATTGTAGCTATTAATTATAATTATAATGATTTTTCTATTTATATATTATCATAATTATACTAATTTAATAATTATAAATGTTCTAATTATTACTAGTATTTAGAATATTATATTATAACTAGGTGAAGGCCTGCACATTGCGCGAGTTACTTTATTATTATTTTTTAAAGGATTATTTTATTAGTATATCTTGCATTTATTAATAAGTTAACAAAAATAAAAAAAAATTCTTAATTAGTGTGCCAATAAATTTATCTTTATAGGTGTGAACCAATAAATATAGTCATCCATATAAAGTTTTAAAAATGAAAAACTAATTTAAAAGTCTTGTTTAATAGTTTCTTCTAAAAATATAAAATCTAGAATATATATAACATGGAACAATCACTATATTTTGCATTCATGATCACTTCATTCATCACTTTGAGAAATTCTGCCAATCCCGCAAAGTTAAGTTTATACATCAATAAAATCAATAAAATTAAATCGTTTAACGTCACCACAATCATAAGAAATAATATTGTAAATGCATAAGTTTATATTAGTATCAATCTAGCACATATAAAATCTTTCTTTTCTACTTGAACTTATACTGAAAAATAGAAAGAGTTCATAGTAACATAAATTTTTGAGTATTATGATTGATAAAGGCAACAAAGAAAACTAAAAAAAATAAATTGATGGGTGCATGTGATTCTAAACAAATTGATGCTCAAACAATGGTACAAATCAAGATTTAAAAAAGAGAAGAATCGCAGCTTCAAATTCAAGTGGAACAATTTTAAACATATGCATCTAAATCATGCACATTTTTTATTAAATATTATTGGCGGGTAGGATCGATGACAGAAGCAAAAAGCTCTTCTTGGAAATGCTATCGAGTCTGAGGAGTGTAATGATTGATGCTTACTTGCGAGAAGATAATTGGACTATGATATACTAACTGATGCGCTATACTAAAGAAAGAAAAGAAAAAAAAATTCAACATATGACAAACTAACTAACAAAAGAAAGTAAAATAGTAACCATATATTTTATGCAAAAAGAATCATCTTGTTCATTTAAGCCACTGGCTATGATCATATATAGATACATGTATAGTTATAAAATTAAAAATTTTCAAAAGCTAAATTATCTTCAAAAATTTTAAATTTTGAAAAAATGAAAATCAATATCGAATAAAATAGGATAGTTGTTAAATTAGATTAGATTTCAAAATATATTGCTATTATCTAAATATTAGTTTTAAAATTAAAAAAATATATAACCATCCAATCGAAATATAGAAAAATAAAGAAAAAAATCTAAAAATTGCAATTAAAATTTTTCAAGATTTAAAAAAATGAAAATCAAATACCGAATAAAATATAATAGTTGTTAAATTATATTAGATTTCAAAATATATTGCTATTATCTAAATATTATTAATTTTAAAGTAAAAAATATAACCATACAATCAAAACATAGAAAATAAAGAAAAAATTCAAAAATTTCTAAAAAAAATAGAATACTCAAATAATAGAATGTCAACTCATATCATTTTGTTTCAGGATTATATATATATATTTTTTAAAATTATAAAAATATTTTATAATGTTATAATCATATGCAATTGTAATCTTTATAGTATTATAAGCATAGCTTGATTATTAATCTCATGCCTATGTTTTCTTAAATAAAGATAATAATGTGAATCATGTGTGGTCTGATTGGTTTTCCTACCTCTTGTAGGAGATGTAGGGAATGAGAAGTTTCAAGTTCGAGTCCTCTTCATGATAAAAAGTTATCACCAATTTGGTGAATATCATTCAAAGGACAGGGCAGCCCAATGTATAAAAATAATAAAAATAGGAAGAAGAAGAAAAAATTAAGAAATAGCTAATCTTACCAATCAAGTGTGGTTGTGTGTAGCTAAAAAAACAAACTCATATAGTTTTGACATACCTAAACTTGTGTCATTTTTATGTAGGTTAGAATGCTGTTAAAAAAAAAAAAACAAAAAAAAAAGAGCTCATAAGACGTAATTCTTTATGCAGGTTTGGGACACGACTACCTGATATTCACCTCATTGCCCATATGATTTAAAGGAAAATTTTTATGATAATCAGCAATATCAAACCCATGACCTCTATATATCAATTAAGTTACCTTACCACCAAACTATTTAACAGTCATATGTAAAAAATACCAAAAATACATATATTGGTAACTATAGTGATTTATACTTTACACATTTATTAATGAATGCAATATTATTGGATAATATATTTTATTTACAAGTAAATTTTAATAAAATTATGTACATTAAATTATAATATCTAAATAAATTGAATTTATTTTTTTTTCATAAAATTTATTAAATAAAATTATATATAATATTATTCATGTCTTGTCTTAGTAATTTAATTGAATTTCTTATTGTTTGGTAATTATGAAATTTATTAAAAATAAAAAAGTTATTAATTAAATAGAATGCTAATAATGTTATAATTAAAAATTTTTAAAACTATTTATCAACGTCATTAGTAAACTTCTAATGATAATTATAATTAGATCTTAATTCAAAATATGACTCATGTGCAATGTAAAATCTAGATATACTTTTAATAAATTACTCGTATAAAATATCACCAATGAAATTATAACCTACTAAGTATTTGTTTATACCTTCCCTTTGCTTTCGTTCTTGGCCATCGCCTCCGCAGCAGTCGTGTTCTTCAAGCGTAAAAGTGCCAGGTTCGTTCTTGGTTTTTTTTTTTTTTTTATCTCATTCTCATTTTTTTTTTTTTCGTTTTGCTTCATCCCTTTTCCTTTTTCTTTCTTTTTTATTTTTTATTTTTTATAAACACATATAAACAGACAAAGAGGAGGAATTGTTGAATTAATTTATGGGTTCAGCCAAGATTATTTGCATATTGTTTTATTTTTTCGTTTATGGGTTTTGTGCATGCTTTATTTGTTGAAAATATATATATTAAAAGGCAAAAGGATGGTGAATATAAGCCAATTCATGGTTTGTTAAGTGCAATCTGATATGTTTGGTTTGTTAATTCAAAGTTTGGTTTGTTAATAATGATTAAGATTGTCTAGAAATACTGATAATGAGATTATTTGCATATAATTGTCATATACTGAGAATGGTTTGTTAATTTTTCTCCAGCTAAAGTTATTCAAAGTCTGGTTTTCAATAATAGAATTCCAAATTTAAAATTTGTTATTGTAAATGAGGTTAGCTACAAATATCAAACTTGATAAGCAAAACACGTTATAAGGAATCTGCTTTTTTTACTAACTGTGAAAGCAAAACACGTTAACAGGTTTAATTTGTTCTTGTTTTTTTCTTTTACCAGGAGATATTCATACAAATCTATCTAGAAATAAGCTTTTAAAAGCAATAACAAAAATTACATAGGGGATTATACACAAGGTTTAATATTTTGTATTTTGTATAGGGCTGATTTTTTTTAGTATTTTGTGATGTTATATAGGGCTGAATTTTTCTTTTTGAGAAGGATATAGGGCTGACTTGGATAGTTTAAACATGTAAGGGTTTTAATCATATTGCTAGACTTTGAATTTGCTAGCTTAATTTGCAAACTTGTTTATGATCCCTAAACTTGATTGCAGATTTGCTGTAGGTAATTTTAAATTAGCTAAGCCTAACTAACTAGTTGATTTGATATTCTAAATTGCCTTTTCTTTTAGTTTTAAATTACATTGTTGTTGGTTTTCTTTTTCTATTTAAATATGTTATATATTTTAAATATATTGTATCTAAATATAGATTTTATTTTGTAGGATATAATGTCCACATTTGAGAGTATAGATTGTGAAGATAGTAGCAAAAATGAGACAAATATGTCTATGCCTTCCGCAAATATTTGTTTGTTGTAGTGTTTTTTTGTTTTGATGTACTTTTTAATTCAGTAATTTTTTTTTTGACATACTTTTTATTATGTTTTATATTGATTTGGTTCTCCTTTTATGATAATTTGTTATAGTTTAGTATTATTATATTTTAATTAGTTTTTAGTTTGTGGTTGATATTATGGATATTGAATTTTAATAGATGTTTGATTGTCAAATTGTTTAATTGAGAATTGAGATATTTGTTTGAATTTCAATTCTTTTGATCTATTTTAATATTGCTATGTACTGTTGATTGATTGAGAATATTACTGGTTAATTTGTTATACTATTTTGAATATTACAGAGTAAGTTGTTTTTCTATTTTGAAGTTGAATTTTAATGTAGTTTTATTTTATTTTATTTTTTTTTGCATTTTGGGTTCGGATATGGGTTTCATGCAGTTTCAGGTTTCATGGATCGAATAAATTTGTTATTAAACGGATATTTTAACGGATTCGGGTAATATGTGGGTATTTCTAAATGGACTTTGGACGGGTTTGAGTATTATTGATTTATTCCTCGACAGATTCGTTACGGATTTGGGGACTTAAATTAACAACGGATCCAGATTAGGGTAGTTTATTTTTTGCGGATATCCGCCCCGCTGCCAACTCTAGCCAAGAGGTCACACGGTTTCGCCGCTTTCTTCTTCTTTCCTTGTATTGAAAGACCGAATCTAACTCCACAAGCAGCCATCTCCACAAAAAGCTCGTTGAAGACGACGAGCTCTCTTTCTGGCAGTTGCAAGGGCAGGTAGTTTTGCTACTTGTTGAAGCTCTGTGAATATTTTTTTTTCCCCTTTTCTTTTCACTGTGAACGAATATGTGGTTTGATTTTGTGGGTGTAAATAGTTCTTGATATGATTGTTTGGTTTGATTTGTAGAATTTCTTAGGGAATTTAACTAATTTTGTAATAATAAACCTGAAACTGAATCACAAGTTCGAACAGAGATTTGTTTTGACATTGTTGCAAGAATTCCAGAAGCTAGGGATTAAAATAATGAAATCATTATTGTCAATTGTAGTTAACAATGAAATCATTATTGTCAATTGTAGTTAACCTTGTTTTTCCCTTTGTGTAAGTGACAAATGAGTGCATATCAAAACTAAAATTATTTTTGGTTTCTTTCCTAGCAGTAGGAAATATATGTTGTTTACTTAATTAATTAAATTGGTAGACTTAGTACCCCCATTGGAAAATTTCTAATGGTGCTTACCAGCTCATATATATATTTAAATTTCTCCAAGGATGCAGTGAATACTAGGATTAGAAGCAAAGGGAAGAGAGAATTATAGACATATAAAAACGATATAACTCAAAGAATGTTCTTGATAAGGCATGACACTGCTATTACGGCTTATTATTGAAAGAGGTAATAATTATAGATAAATTAGGTGCAAAGGGAAATTTATTGACCGATTCAATAATCATCTTAAACTAAACTGGAGGTTTCTCACTTTCTTTTTTCCTTATTTACTGCTTTAGCCTTTATGTTTTCAGATTATTCTATGTTCTTTACTTTGGTTGTAATGTCTATTTCTTGAGATGCTTCCTTCTTTTTTTTTTTTTTTTTTTGGGAAAAAAAATGTATTTAATTTGTTAAATTGTGTTTCTGGGTTCTAAATCCTAAAGTGAAAATATATCTTTGTTGCTTACCCACTTATTTCGTTCTTTTTTATTGGGGTCACAATTCTAAACAGTCACTTTTGGACCGTGCCTAATAAGGGTTGGCAGTTTGCAGTCTTACTCGGGCATAAAAAAACAGTTGTTTTTTTTTTCTTTATAAGATTTTCAATGCATACTCAGGAATTCCTTGAGTGTGCAGTTCAAGATGATGTTGATTGTTGATGTGCCTTGCAAACTTGGATCTTGGGAAATTAGAGTCTAAACTCCAAACATTATGTTTATGTGAAGAATCAATTTTCCTCCCTTAATTCCTTGTGTTCTATATCATTATTTTTGTGCTTTTTCAATGGATTTTGGTTGTAATTTTTTTTATTGAGATATTTGTTTGTTTCTATGTTGTATGGATTTAGTTTGAATTTTATATAAACTTTTTTATATGGGTTCAGGTCCCAGTTTTTGTGTTTTGTATGGATTTTGTTTGTTTTGTGTTAAACGGGTAATATGGGTTTGGTAGTATATGGGTGTTGTATTGGTAATCTGATCCTGGAGGGGTTCAGGTAAAGCAACTATATATAGTTATAAATGGGTTCAGGTACCTTATTTCATAAATGGGTTTAGATTCAAGGTAGGCAGTTTTAATGGACACCTGACCCACTACCAACCCTAGTTCTATTGAGTACTGAGTTTGGAGCAAACTAATCTAATTTGTATGCCTTTCGTAGTTTGCAAATCGGAAAACCCTAAACCCTCTCTGATATTTTCTATTGCTTATGTCAACTCTATTTCCAGTAAGCGTCTCTTTTTAACAATAACAAACTGCATTAAATCTCTTTGAATGATTTGATACTAAGCAAATTTTGATCTCTTAATTCATTTGAACATCACAGATTAGTTCATTTGCTTGAAAATGCCTTTGGGACTAATACAAGGACTAGCCAGGGCAATGCGGAGAAAGCGAACTTCATCTTTGGATATTCTCTCATCAAAACGTGCTCCTCGCAATTATTACAAAGGGAAGAATTGCAAGCCCACCGGTTTTCACACTCGGAAAGGTTTCAATATTTTTTGTTTTTTTAATTCCATATGATAGATACCTTTAATACTCGCTTTTCGATTGTAAAGAGTTTGTCTTTACTTTAATTTGCCTTTTCTATACTTTTCTTAGAATTAGCTATTTGGGTAAGTATTTGAATTACATTAAAATTTAGTATAGATGAATCTAATCATGAATTCTGTTAATTACAAAGGTGGTTGTCATTTTGGTTGGTTTTAAAGATGTCATTACTAGTGTGTCTACCTACATGCCTGTTTGGAGCATTCTGTAACTCAACATTTACTTTATCCTAGATGAGTATTAGGTTAGTTATTCTACACCCCAAATCGAAATCGGCTGAGTCATAAGCCGTAATGTCGGAATTATGTGGAAAAGCCTTATTTGAATGTGAATTTGAATACCCAATGAAAATCAAACTATTTAGTTTGGGATCAAATCCAAAATCAATCATAACTTATTGCATCCAAACAAAGCACTAATGTTGTGTTTGGATTCATGTATTTGATTTGAAATCTAGGACTTTGAAGTGTAGAGAAGATGATAAATGACACATATTTTTAAGTGATTTGAAATCCATTATATTTAAGCCTTTAAACTCGGCAGGTATTCATTCAATTCCAAATCCATAAATATTTTGACAATCCAAATAATGGATTTTAATCAAATTCAAATACCCACCTTACTTGAATCTATTTGGTATTTTAAAGAACTTGGGATTCATATCAAATGAAATGAAGCATAACTTGCTGGCTGTTGTGTTATTCATTCTCAAATGCTATTGCTATTTGTTGCAGGTGGTTATGTTATTGTTCTGGAGAAATTGCCCAACTATGTAATCCCTGATTTGACCGACTTCAAGGTATTCTTATTCCACCCCATCTCTTTTCTTTTTTCTAGAGGATGGATGTTTAGGATTTGCATAAGGTTCTAACTGAAATTTCTTAGATGGTGTCAATATAGTGTTGATGAAATTCATTTATTTAACGTGCCAATAAACATAGAAGACTTGCATCTGGCATTTGCTTACCTACTTCAGAACACCTGGACGGAGGGCATTATACAAATCACTGATTTTATGCACATCTAAAATGGGCACATTTCACCCCTTGAAACAATCTCTCTCATTTTAGTAGTGTATCAAATGTTTATGATAAGTTGTTTGCCTGTTCTTTGGTTTATGATTTGCTTCTTTTGCTTTCAGCTCAAGCCCTATGTGTCTCAGTGTGCAACGGAAGTTAAAACAACTGAAGCTTTTGAAGCTGCTAAATAAAGAAATGGAGCAAGAATAAGTGTTCAATCTTTCTCGATTGTTGAGCTGCCGCTGTGTTGCTCGTAACTGAAGTTGAGTGATTGTCGAGCTGCCGCTGTGTTGCTCTTAACTGAAGTTGAGCGATTCTGGCGTTGCCATTTTGAAGCAATGTGATATTTCAATGGAATTAGAGCTAGTTTGGTGATGTCTGTTTTGCTGCTTGCTGATAAATTTCTTAATACTGTTTCTGGAGAGTTGAATAAAGTAGTTTGGACTATTCAGTGGGGCTCATCTCACTTGTTTTTTTTTTTTTTTTTTGTTCAACTTAAAAGGATGTAATTGTATAAGATTTAAAAAACAATTTCAAAAAGTTGTGGGGCCCCTAGTAATTGTGTAACTCCTCGTTTTTCTTGTGTTTCAATAGTAGTTTACCGCTCTGTGAATAGTACCACCGGTTCGGAAGTCGGTATTATTTTTTGTCCGGAAAAATTACTATTTATGTTTTATATTTTATTTATCATTTTTGGAGCATGTATACATGATTTTTATGGGTAGAAAGTAGTAAGAAATATTTTTGGAGAATTTAGATATTTAGTGAATAGTGAATTATGGTGTTATATTAAGTCACTTCTAATTCATAATATGCTTGTTTGATTTATATGTAGGTTAGGACGGTGCCTCCGGCACCGAATGTGGCATCCACCGTCGGGTCTTTAGGGATCGGGCGGCGGGTATTACAAATTGTCTTTGGATATGAAATGGTCTCAATCTCAACAGATGCTTGAAATGCTTTATTTGCCCTGATGACATTGTCTTTGGATATAAACTGGTCAAGCTTTCAGATAACCTTGTGTGAACATTTTGCATCGGACTCAATAACTTGGTTACGCGCAATATTTTTACGGTAATATGGACCACGAACTCCATTTTTCCACATCTGCGAGTGCTGAAAGGAGAATTTATCAATTTAACTTGGTAAGACTGATGATTAGTGAACAAGTTTTAGTTTCTACAAATCACTGCTCAGTTTTTGCACGATCTTCAATCGGTAGTATATTTCTTGTTTCATGTTTATTACAACTACTTCTTGTTTCATGTTTATTACCATTTTAGGTTTGTTCAGAGGTTCACGTATCCTTGACCTTTTGGTTGTAGAATTTTAAATTATCAGCAAAGCTATTCAGACTTTGTCTGGAGAAACTGGCTTGTCCATAATCCTTGTTAAATGAGTTAATAGCATCATTGATGAATTGCTCCTGATTGGTTGAGATTCTTGTTGTACCAAACTTTTTACTATCACAAGGTAGTAGATTTGTGTTATCTGCAATTTTTTGTCAGTTAATCGTGCCTTGATTTTGTATCAGCGTTTCACCTGCTGTCAAGAATCAATGCATATTATTTTAGTGAAATGATTAAAGATGAATGAATTCTAGTCAATTTAAGATTACAACCAAATGCCAAGGATAACCAAAAATCGCTACAACCTAGTAAGAAGGGATTTATGTCTCTCAGATCAAGATTTGTCTCTCCAGAGTACCAAAAGCAAACATAACATCGTTATGAACTTAAAGTTCCAAAGTATGGAATCCCAGAAAGAATCTAGCCTATGCTTGGTGATCAACATTGTTCTCGGAAAGAAATTTTAATCAAGGATATCTTATGAAGATAATTTTAGTCGAGAACTCCTCGAGCCGAATCTAGCAATGATCAACAATATCCAATAATATTTTCTTTATTCCAAAAAAAAAAATGAAAATAAAAAACATACAATCCATTTTCAAAGTGAAAAATTAAATATCGAGCCTTAATTAAAATTGATCGTTTTCATTTGTTTTTGTCCGCACTTTAGCTATCCGCTCAACTGCTCCACAATCATGGTTCAAAAACACGTACTGAAAGTGATCTTTTTATCATTTTTCTTTTTCCAGTGAAAAGACATTCCTAATCATATAGATGGTAGTACTGACTTTTTGAGATGTTAATCAAATGTTTTATTCAATTATTATATATATTTTTTACTAGCATATATGTCAGAATATCATTCGAATATGCTACTATAAAAAGTAAATCAAATATATCAATACTAAAATCCAGTGTTCGAGTGTTCTCTCTTTTCAAAATTTCACTTTCATGCATATAACATTTTTCCAATTTTCAATATGCTTTCCCACCTTTTACACATTTCTCCCTGGTCTATGCATTATTGGCATAAACACCAACTTTACCAAGCATTTTCTTTGTATAAGTCATACCCTATCTCCCTGAAGCACAATTCTAACACTCTGTGAGTTGGAATTTCCTTTTTTTTTCTTCTCTCTATTTTTTAACTGAAAAGTGAGAATTCCAGATATAAAAGCAAAAGAACTAAGCGCATAGCATATAAATGCTAAAACTTGAATAAATTCTTGTGAACCTTTAACACCAGCCGAAATGTCAATGAAACTTTGTTCTTTGTCCGATGAATGACCTTGTGATATATGCTTCCCACTATTTCGACACCTTTTGATGGCGTGGCGGAAAAGCTAAGGTTTTGATGGAGAAGGCTAAGATGACAAAGATAGATGATTGTTTTTGGAAACAAACAAAATCCAATAGTTTTTGAAAACTCATAAAACCCAAGATGATTGTTTTTGGAAACAAACAAAACCCAATAGTTTTTGGAAACTAATAAAACCAAAATGTGATTAACACCTTCTTGTTCTTCAAAAATTCTGTTCTTTCAAAGTACACAAGAGCCCCTTTAAATAAGGAAACAAGAGACACAATGGCCATCACACTAATAGATATTAAACTAATTAAAGAAACAATAATGGCCATAACACCAACAACCATAAACTAACATAATGGCCATCACACCAACAGCCATAAACTAATTAAAGAAACATAATTTCAAAGGGCACCAAATTATGGGCACAAGTGGTAGGGTTGAAGACAGCTAATGCTAGTTATGGGCACAAATGGTGGGGTTGAAGACAGCTTTTGCTAAGTATGGGCACAAATGGTGGGGTTGAAGACAGCTAGTGCTAAGTATGGGCACAAATGGTGGGGTTTGAAGACAGCTAGTGCTAATTATGGGCACAACTGGTGGGGTTGAAGACAGCTTGTGCCAAGTATGGGCACAAATGGTGGGGTTTGAGCATAGCTAGACACAAATGGGCTGAAATTCATAGTCAATGATCAACCAAGTGGTTTTTGATTGTTGTCTTCAAAGATGATGGTTTGAAGGACCCCAAATGGCCCCAAAAGGAGCTGTAGCTTCAGGTTGAACATGTCACTCTCACTAAACCCATCTTCACTTGGAGTGTCTTCATCAACTTCACTAATGGAGTCAAGACCAAGGCCCATGTCTAGGATAGCTTGTAAGGCTAGGCTAGATGGACCTCCATCATTCTCCCCTTCTTGAAAAGTTTCAACTTGGTCAGAAGTTGTCATGGTGTCTTCCTTGTATTTGGCTAAGTCACTTACATTGAAGGTGTTAGAAATCTTGTAAGTCGGGGGTAGCTCTACTTTGTAAGCATTCTGATTTACCTTCTTTATGATTTTGTAAGGACCCTCAGCCTTGGGCATAAGTTTATTCTTTCTTTTAGAAGGGAATCGTTCCTTCCTCAAGTGAATCCACACTAAGTAACCTTCTTGGAATTCTACAACAGGTTTCAGCTTGGCTTGCATCTTGTAGACTTCGTTCTTCTTCTCAATATGTGCTTTTGCCTTAATATGGAGTTTGACAATTTCAGTAACTCTGTCCTCGGCCTTTAGGTTAGAGGGAATACTAGAGTGTGCTTTGTTCAAATCAAGAGGAATAAGTGGATTAGTGTAACACCTGCTGCCCAGTCCCGAGAGACCCAACAGCGGATGCCACATTCGGTGCCGGAGGCACTGTCTTAAACTTAACATATAAATCATAAATTCAGATTATGAATTAGAAGTGACTTAGTATTCACAAGTTTAGCGAGTAATAATTTTTTTTTTGCAAATGATTTGGAAGAGTCCGACAGAAAAACTGCAAGAGTTTCCCTTGAAAAACTGAACTCGCCAAACATGTGAATACAAAACACTCCCAATTAAACTCCAAACTCTCCCAACATCTCCAAATAATCATCATAACAGAACAACACTTCTATACCTTCATACCTATAGAAACCCTCCATAGCAGTTTAATGATTATCAATTAAATGCATTCATTATATATATCAAGTCTTAATGAACTAATCATACCAACTATCTTAAAATAATTTATATTTAATCATTTAATAAATCTTATGCTTATCTCCAAATATATACACCAACATAATTGATAAATACATGCTTCAGTTATAATTCAAATGACAAAATCTCTGAAAATGTAATAATTATACATGCCATAATTCTTAATTACATAAATCTCAATCTACTACTACCAAATTAGTCACTTCTGCTTTGATACTACTCTTCTAATCTTCAAGTAGCAACCATGATCTTCAACCTACGCGTGACAAAAATCAATGCGCTGAGTATAAAACTCAGTGGTGCTCATAATTCACATACTTACCAAAGTTGCGATGGCAACTTACTTAAAAACAACTTTCATAAAATCATTTCCAATCATAAAATCATTAAATTTCAACATACATTTCCATTTATAGCAAAAGAAATATCAAATACACTATTAATTAATAACATAAATAATTTAATTCTTTATACCATAAATCCTTTACTTAGACATTTAATCACCATAAATACTTTAGTTCGTCACTAACATAATTGATAAATACATGCTTCAGTTATAATTAAATGATAAAATCTCCGAAAATGTAATAATTATACATGCCATAATTTTTAATTACATAAATCTCAATCTACTACTACCAAATTAGTTACTTCTGCTTTGATACTACTCTTCTCCAAAAATATTTCTTACTTACTTCTACCCATAAAAACCATGCATACATACTCCAAAAATGTTAAATAAAATATAAAACATAAATAGTAATTTTTCCGGACCAAAATAATATCAATTTCCGGACTGGTATTACTATTCACAGACCGGTGGTACTATTCATAGACCGATAAATCACTATCCATTCATAGTTAATTGTACTCAATATCTACCTCGGGTCTAAATAAAATATTATGCCCCTCTCTGTAGCACCATTCATGACCCGAGAAAATAATACCATATAAGATTCGAAAATTTTTGGGGCGTTACAATTAGCTCCATAAACCAATTCAAAAGGAGTAAAATTTGTGGTCTTACTCTTCGAACTGTTGTAAGCAAATTCAGCATGAGCCAACAAAGAGTCCCAATTCTTCACTTTTCCCTTTAACAAACTTCTCAAAATGTTGCCCAAGCTTCGATTGACTACTTCTATTTGTCCATCTGTTTGAGGATGAAAGGCCGTACTAAACTTCAAGGTAGTTCCTAACCTTGCCCACAAATGTCTCCAAAAATGACTCAAAAACTTTTCATCCCTATCACTCACTATACTCCTAGGAATTCCATGGAGTTTTACAACATTTTCAAAGTACAAATTCAGAATATGAGATGCATCATTAGTTTTGTTACAAGCAATAAAATGAGCCATTTTTGAGAACCTATCTACCACGACCATAATGGAGTCATGATTTTGTCTTGTTCTTGGTAAGCCAACAATGAAATCAATACTTACAGCTTCCCATGGTGAGCTTGGAATCGGCAAAGGCATGTATGGTCCGTTGGCTTGTATGGTCATCTTGGATTGCTTACAAGTATTACAACCCTCAACAAGTCTTGAAACCTCTTTCCACATCGTTGGCCAATAGAAATTCCTGCTTGCCAATTCATAGGTTTTGTCTCTTCCAAAGTGACCGGCTAGACCTCTACCGTGGACTTCTTTTAGAATTGCTTCCCTTAAAGAGCTTTAAGGAACACAAACAACATCAAGCTTGAAAAGATAACTATCATGAATAGTGAAGTCCCTAAATGCACCATCTTTCCTAACTCTCTCCCAATTTTGACCGAAATCTCTATCACTCTCATACAAGGTCTTGATATCCTCAAATCCTATTACATGAGCATGCATGGTACTAAGAACTTCATATCTCCTAGACAATGCATCAACCACTCTATTGCTTGGACTATCCTTATACTTCACTATAAAATCAAATGATTGCATGTATTCAACCCAAGATGCATGTCTCTTACTTAGCTTAGCTTGACTTTGTATGTATTTGAGGGCTTGATGGTCAGTAAATAAGATGAAAGAGTTAGCCAACAAATATGCACTCCAATGTCTTAGAGCACGAATCAAGGCATAAAACTCAAGATCATAGGCATAATACTTTCTCCTACACTCATTCAATTTTTCACTAAAAAATGCAATAGGTTTGCCTTCTTGACTCAAAACAGCCCCTATCCCAACTCCATTAGCATCACACTCCAATTCAAAAGGTAAATTGAAATTAGGCAAGGCCAAAACAGGAGCTTTTGTCATTGCATTCTTTAAAGTGTTAAAAGCAAGGGTGGCTTGAGGTGTCCATTTAAACACCCTCCTTTTCATGCAGTCTGTTATAGGACTTGTTATAGTACTAAAACCTTTAATGAATCTCCTATAAAAAGAACAAAACCCATGAAAACTCCTTACTTGAAACAGATTGTTTGGAATAGGCCAATCAACAATAGCCTTGACCTTTTCAGAATCCATACTTATACCATCTTTAGATACAACATACCCTAAAAAACTAATGGTGCTATCACAAAAATGACACTTCTCTATATTAGCATACAATGATTCACGGTCCAAAACCTAAAAAACAAGTCTCAAATGCATATAGTGCTCATGTAAACTAGTACTAAAGATCAGAATATCATCAAAGTATATCACCACAAATTTGTTAAGAAAAGGTTTGAGTACCTCATTCATGAGTCGCATAAAGGTGGAAGGTGAATTGGAGAGTCCCATAGGCATTACCAACCATTCATACAGCCCCTCATTGGTCTTGAAGGCTGTCTTCCATTCATCACCTTCTCTAACACGAATTTGGTAGAATCCATTTGCAAGATCAATCCTTGAGAAAACTGAAGCTCCATGCAATCGATCAAGCATGTCATCAAGCCTTGGAATGGGGAACCTATACTTGATTGTTATCTTGTTAATAGCCCTTGAATCTATCACCATTCTCCACTTGCCATTTTTCTTAGGAATAACAAAGGCTGGCACAACACAAGGAGAAACACTCTCCCTTATAAAGCCTCTCTTTAACAATTCATCAACTTGCTTTTGTAATTCATCACTCTCTTTAGGACTCATTCTATAGGAGTGTTTATGAGGAATTTGAGCTCCCGGAACAAAACTGATCTCATGTTGTATGGATCTTAGAGGGGGCAAACTAACAGGTAAAGTGTTCGGGAAAACTCTCTCAAACTCTCTAATAAGAAACTGTACCTCTTTCGGAATCACATGATTCTGTTTGGGCTCATCCTCCACATCCATTGGAACATAGTTAGGCAGGCCTTCCATGATCTCACTTTTCTCATCATTGGATAATAATCCGACCATTCCAACTTCTCTTTTCTTCTTTCGCTTCTTGGGTAATAACGGTGTGAGCAAGATGGTGTTACCCTAATGGAAAAAGGTATAAGTATTGGCTTTTCCTTGGTGTTGCACATCTTTATCATACAACCAAGGCCTTCCAAGAAGCAAGTGACAAGTTGTCATTAGGATAACATGGCAGCTCACTTCATCCACGTGTTGCCCAATTGTAAAAGGGACTAGACACTTTTTAGTGACCTTAATTCCATGCTCAGAATTCAACCATGCCAATGTGTAAGGAGTGTCGATTGGCTCGGTTTTCAGTCCCAACTTTGCAACCATCTCATTGGATACAACATTCTCACATGCACCACTATCAATAATAACTTCACATAATTTGTTCTTTGCTAAACATCTAGTGTGAAAAAGGGATTTTCTCCTCTAATCCTCATTATTTTCAATACTCAGAATACGCATCATTACTAAAACACTCCCCATCTTCCATTGCATCACAAACAAGGGTTTCACCCTCATCAACATCCAATTCATTATTTACCATAAGAGAATTAGCATGGCATATTTCTTCCTCAATCTCCTCTATCTCTCTAAGGGTCATTACTTTCCTTGAAGGACATTCAGATTGGAAGTGTCCATACCCTTGGCATTTGAAACATTTCAAAGCATTCTTTGAGTACTTTTGGACGGTGGGACAGATTGGGTATTTCTTGGTGTGCTGGAAGTGTTGTGAAGAGGGGATTTTGGTGAGGGTGTGTACGTGGTCTTGATAGGGGTAGAATGAGGGCTATTAGAGCTCGGTTTGTAGTTAAAAGGTTTGGTATTGGTTTTGTTTTGGTGTGAATGCTTCAAACTTGTCTCACTTCTCAATGCTAATCTCTTCAATTCAATAAGAGATTCATAAGGGTAGAAGCTTACCATGTCTTGGATGTCAAAACGCAAGCCTTGGAGAAAACGCCCCATGATCAGCTCCTCGGTCTCCTCGACCTCACACTTCAATAAGAATTCCTCAAATTCCATGGTGTATTGTTCCACGATTTTAGTATCTTGTTTGAGGCTCAACATTTTCTCAATCATTTTTTGTCTATAATGGGGTGGTAAGAACACCGCATCCATCTCTTCTTTCATCCTATCCCATTGAGTAATTTGAGGCCTCCCTTCCCTCGTTCTTCGCCTTTGCAAATTATCCCACCAAAGGGCAGCATATCCCTTCAACCTCATAGCGGCAAGTTTCATTCTTTTGTCTTCGGACACCTCCCTCAGTTCAAAGGATCTCTCCATTGAGTATATCCATTCAAGATAGGCATCAGCATCGATCTTACCGTGAAATTCAAGTAATTTGATTTTATAGTTGAAAGATTCTTCTTGTCTTTCAACACAGATGGGTGGTGGCAATCGCCTACCTCCTTGGCCAAGTCCTCCATGAAACCGTCCTCTCCCTCTTTCGCTAAAACCTCCACGTCCCAACACAAGGTGCCGGTCCTCTCCATTAAAATCTTCATTAATCAGTTCCTCTTCATGAGGATTTCGAGTATTTGGGGGAGTATTTTGGATGAGTGTTTCTAAGGCTTCATTCTTGGCCTTAAGAATTTCCATTTCCAACCTCATTTTCTCAATCGCTGAGGGAAGATCTTGATCTTCTGACATGACTTGTTTGTCTTTGTTAAGAGATGCTTGTTGGTTATTAAGCATAACTATGAAAACAAATGAAATGGAAAGAAGGTTAAGATTGTTGGCTCTGATACCAACTGATGGCGTGGTGGAAAAGTTAAGGTTTTGATGGAGAAGGCTAAGATGACAAAGATAGATGATTGTTGTTGGAAACAACAAAACCCAATAGTTTTTGGAAACTAATAAAACCCAAGATGATTGTTTTTGGAAACAAACAAAACCCAATAGTTTTTGGAAACTAATAAAACCCAAATGTGATTAACACCTTCTTGTTCTTCAAAAATTCTGTTCTTTCAAAGTACACAAGAGCCCCTTTAAATAGGGAAACAAGAGACACAATGGCCATCACACTAATAGCCATTAAACTAATTAAAGAAACAATAATGGCCATAACACCAACAACCATAAACTAACATAATGGCCATCACACCAACAGCCATAAACTAATTAAAGAAACATAATTTCAAAGGGCACCAAATTATGGGCACAAGTGGTAGGGTTGAAGACAGCTAATGCTAGTTATGGGCACAAATGGTGGGGTTGAAGACAGCTTTTGCTAAGTATGGGCACAAATGGTGGGGTTGAAGACAGTTTGTGCTAAGTATGGGCATAAATGGTGGGGTTTGAAGACAGCTAGTGCTAATTATGGGCACAAATGGTGGGGTTGAAGACAGCTTGTGCTAAGTATGGGCACAAATGGTGGGGTTTGAGCATAGCTGGACACAAATGGGCTGAAATTCATAGTCAATGATCAATCAAGTGGTCTTTGATTGTTGTCTTCAAAGATGATGGTCTGAAGGACCCCAAATGGCCCCAAAAGGAGCTGTAGCTTCAGGTTGAACATGTCACTCTCACTAAACCCATCTTCACTTGGAGTGTCTTCATCAACTTCACTAATGGAGTCAAGATCAAGGCCCATGTCTAGGACAGCTTGTAAGGCTAGGCTAGATGGACCTCCATCACCTTTCTCAGATTCTGGCACAAATTTATTACGTAGCAAAGAGTCTGCATCATTGATGGCCTGAGAAAAGGGAAAAAAGGAAAAAGAAATGTGAGAACAGAACCTGCATGAACCCATTCAGGAACATGCCTCTTTATCTTGTCAAATGCAATCACATTACCTCATCATATTAATGCACTTCGCTATCTTTTATACCGTGCAGGTATTCTAGAAACCTCAGAGTAACAAAATCAATTCGAGTGCATTTAAATATATGTGTGCGTGCGTAACTAAAAGGCAACTGGGTGGGATTTCTTTTATGCGACCTAGGTAGGCACCCACCTGAATAGGCATTATCTTTGAATATCAGTAGACTGTGAGGCATCAAGAGAACATAGAAAGAATGGTGATTATCCCTCCGTTTATCTGTCTCAATCTCTAAGGCCTCCTTACCAGATCCTTTATTGTCAACATCATTCTTTAGTGTATCTGTGCATGTTCTTAATTTTGAATGTGGAACAAAGTCCATGACAACAGGTGATCCAAAGGAGAGGTGACGCATGGGACAGATGCAGGGGTTTCAGTTTTCAACAAGTAAGCTAGAATAGAGTTAATCGTGGAACAGTAATCATTAATTAGGTTTATAACCTTTGAATTAAAATTATGAGAAAAAATAAGATGATTTACAATACTACTAGTGCTGTCTATTTATAATGATAAATCGTAACTAGATTAGGAATTCTAATTAAAGAAAGAATTAAAATTCTACTTTCTATTCAATGATAAAATAGTAAATCCTAATTAAATGAGGAAACGGAAAACTAATGCAAATCTGAAATAAAATAGTAAATTAAATAAAATCCTAGTTGTGCTACGAATCTGATAGGTGTCATTTTTATAGTATTTTTAATATAGTTTTTATTTGGAATTTTAGTAATTTTAATTACTTTAACTAATTTTTACTTCGTTTTATTTATATTTTTGTTCAAAAGCTTCCTTGAATCATAATCCACTTGATGTTAAATAAATTTGCAGGGTTTTGGCATAGAAAAAAGCATTATCAAGCAAAACACTCTGGCTCTGGCATGCCCAGCTCGTGCACATTAGCACGCCCGTGCTAAACTTAAGGAAAATCAAGTGGAGACTTAGACTCTAGCACGCCCGTGCCACAAATACTTCTCTGGACGTGTTGCAAAGCATGGCTCGTGCTAAATCATTCATAGAACTCAGACTTTAGCACGTCCAAGCTGTGCTATGAAGCACGCCGTGCTACAAAGTTAATGCTGTCTTGAATTAAAAATGCCAGCCAGTCTCTATAACTTACATGGGCCCACCTCAGATATTTTCCTGACATGCAAATCAAGATCTAAACCTATCTAGGAAAATGGAAGAGTCCTAATTGAGAAGAAATCCAAGCCTAAACAATTTGTGATCTCCAAAAAAAAGATTTCGTACTTAATAAGGATTCTATTTCCTAAATGGAGTCGGATTTTCTTCTAGGAGGTCTATATAAAGAGAAGAACCATTCATTGTAGATCTATCTCTTGTTCTATTATTTTCTACATAGTTCTCTCTCTCTCTCAAAGACTTCAAGCATTCAAGATTCGTGCAAAGATTCAAGGAAGCCGTCCACATATCTGCTGCCTAGTTTTTATTTCTAAACTCTTAATCTTGTTTTACTTTTCATAATTCATATTAATTATGAAATTTTATTCAAGTATTATTGAGTTTTATTTAATTACTAGGTCGAACTAAATCCTCATACTAGGGATTTGATGTAGCTTAAATTCTTTTCCAATTTATAATATTAGATTTGTTTTTCTTTGTTCAAAGTATAATTTATTATTGCACTTAATGCTTCCAGGCAGAGTTTTTCTCTTGGATTGATTTATTTTATTAATCATTATCGGGAGAAGGGTTTTTGATATGAATAAGGTAATAAATTACATGAGAATAATAACTTGATGCGGAAGCTATATGGTTGACTCATGGAGGGTTTTCATAAGTTAATGACCTTAAGTTATGAATTCACAAAACAAACCACAAAACTTATTGATTTAATTCATGTTTGATTGCGTTATTGGAAGATAGGTAATTAGACCGGGTTAGAATAGCTAACAATACATCGGGAGAGCTTGTTAGTGATTTTAGGGTTGTTTCCCCTACTTTAACAATTAAAATTGATTAACAAACTAATAAAATAAATTGGATAGAGTTAAGTGAAATCAAAATCCTTGATTTCTTTTCATCTGAATATTGTTGCTTGATTTATTTCTGTTTTATTTTTAGAATTTACTTTTCTTACAATAAATCTCTGTTATTGCCGTTTAAATAATAATAGGTTAACACAATTGTGGTACTTGATATACAATTCCTGAGGAGACGATACTCTACTTACTTTATATTACTTGCTACGATTTTGTATACTTGCGAAAAACCACTGTCAGAATCCAATTAGGACTAGGATTGCTCCTGCATCATTCTCCCCGGGTTTGAAAAAGACTTGGCTCCAACCAGTAAACCTTAAAGATCCTTCAGGAATGCATAACTTATTCCCTTTGAATAATAACTATCTTGCAATCGGTATGGCAGACTTTCAGCTTCTGAAGAATGCAGCGAATCACGCTTTATCTTGCCAAAGCATGAATCTGAATCATATTGGTTTTTTAGTTCTTCACCAGTAATTTGAGTGCTCAAAATTGACAAAATTAGGGATCTTCTCAAGGCCTAATGATCAGAAAAAACCACAAACTCACGATAAGCTAAGTAATGTTGCCAATGTCGAATAGCTCGTACTAAGGCATAGAACTTTAGATCGTAAGTTGAGTAACACTTCTTAGCTTCAGACAACTTCTCACTAAAAAACTCAAGAGGTCTGCCCTCTTGGCTAAGAACAGCTCCAATCCCTTCATGTGAAGCATCACATTTGACAATAAATAATTCTCAAAATCTGAAAGTGCAAGAACAGGTGTTCTAGTCATCAAAAACTTGATTCTTTCAAATGCCTTTTGTGTAGAATTTGTCCACTCAAACTTTTCTTCTTTCACAGATTCAATTATAGTACTTATAATTGAACTAAAATTTTGGATAAATTTCCTATAGAAAGAGGCCAAACCATGAAAGCTTCTAACTTCTTTGATGGATTGCAGTGCTGGCCATTCGGTAATTGCACGAACCTTTTCTAGATTTGGTTTTAATCCTTCAACAGACATAATGTATCCCAGGAATACCACTTCTGGTTACATGAAACTGCATTTTTTCAGGTTTATGTGAAGTTGCTCTTGACGAAGTACTTCTATCACTTGTCGCAACTGTTTTAAATGATCTTCCCTAGTGCGACTATAAATCAAAGTGTCATCGAAATATACCACAACGAAAGAATTCAAGAAAGGTTTGAGTACATCTGTCATGACTCTCATGAATGTGCTTGGTGCATTAGAAATGCCAAATGGCATTACTAACCATTCAAATAACCCATCATTGTCTTAAAAGCTGTTTTCCATTCATCACCATGTCTCATTCTAATTTGGTGATATCCACTTTTCAAGTCAATTTTGGAAAACACTTTAGATCCCGCTAGTTGATCAAGCATATCCTCCAATCTTGGTATTGGGAAGCGATATTTGATTGTAATTTTGTTTATAGCACGACTATCCACACACATTCTCCAAGAACCGTCTTTCTTTAGAGTTAATAAGGCTGGGCAGGCACATGGACTTTTACTTTCACGCACCAGACCTTTTTCTAATAATTCCTTAACATGTCTTTCTATTTCAGCCCGCTGTAAAGGAGGCATTTGGTATGCAGGCAGATTTGGTAAAGCTGCTCCTGGTAATCAATAGCATGTTGGATGCTTCTTAACTGTGGCAAGCTTTTCGGTACATCTTCACTAATCAACTCCTTGAATTCTTGCAATAATCGTTGAATTTCAAAGGAATATTCAATTGATTTTTCAACTTGGTCAGCTTCTATCAGTTTGCTTACTAAGGCATACATGACTCCCACCTCGCTATGCGTTGCTGCAAATTCTTTAACACTTACAAGCCCATTTAATGTACTAGTTGCAGTTCCTTTATTTGCTATTTGCCTTGTTTCATCCTTGAGAGGATGCAAAGTGTACTTCTTATTATCCTTGTAGAATGAATAAGTATCAGGCCTTGTCTTATGGTCCATGTCATGATCATACAACCAAGGTCGTCCCTCTAGAATATGCCCAACATCCATTGGTACTACATCACATAGTGCTTCATCTACCAAATCATCTTCTATTGTGAATTGCACTAAGCATTGAGATGTTACTGGTATCTCATACCCTTTCTTCAACAAACCTACTTTGTATGGATGAAGATGTTTTGTTGTAGGAAGCTTTAATTTATCTACGGCCTCCTTTGATATTATATTTTCCATACTTCCTCCATCAATGACTAAATTACACACTTTGCCTTCACAAATAACACGTGTACAAAAAATGCTACGCCTCCTCCAATCTTCTTCTCCTTCTTTGTTCATGGCTGTCATGATTGTTCGAACAACTAAAGACTCATCTTGAGCTGGGTGAACATCAATTTCTTCTACTTCCTCATCATATTCATCAAAAATAGGGCCTTGGTCTTCATCATACTCGGCTAAATTTACCTTCCTTTGTGGACAGATGAATGAAGTATGTCCCTTTTCTCCACAAGTAAAACAATGAACTGGAGAATTGTTGCCTCTCCTTGTAGACGAACCAGAATTGTTTTGTCCACTATAAGGTACTATAGCTTTCCCTTTATCATTCCCATCAACATGGGTTGTCTCTTCGTTGTATTTATTAGTAGCGGCAGCCTCTTTTCCGCTTCGTTGAGTTGTTCGAATCTCTCTTGTAGCTCTGATATTGTTTTGCCAATTGCTTCTGTTTATGGGCCTTCTAGCACCGTAACGAGAAACTCACTTTTCAGCTGCTAAGGCATATTGGCGAGCATCTTCAAGATTGTGTAATCGGACTATGCCCTTTTCATCTCTAAGGGACTGATTCAAACCAGTAAGGTAGCAAGAGGTAATTTGTTCATTACTTTCAGATATTCCAACTCGAATGGACAAATTATTAAATTCTGTAGTGTACTCTTCAACAGACATACCATTTTGTTTCTAGCAGTGGAACCTTTCATATAGTTCCATTGTGTAATCAACTGGTAAAAATTACTTCCTTAGCTTAGATTTCATGTGCTCCCAAGTGCTGATTTTTTAAGCTTTCCTTCTCGTGCGCCCTGCTCCTCAACTCTCTTCCACCATTGAAGTGCAGTACTCTTCAATTTAAGCTTTACAAAAAGCACTTTCGAGTTTCAACCATTGGTTTACATTCAAAATAATTTTCTAAACTAGTTTCCCAATCTAAATAGTCTTCGGCATGCGACTTCCCATGAAAATCAGCAACTTCAATTTTAACTCCACTATTTAAACCAATAGCATGAAGTAAATGCTCTTCCAAACTGCCTCGTGCTGTTGGGTTTGCAGGTCCAGCTTCATGAAAGGGGTTTACATCCTCGACTTCCTCTTCACTCTCAAAAGCTTCTTGAAAATCAAGGTTTTGGTGGTTGCCTTCCGAAGTCTCCATTCGGGCTTCCATGGGTTCCGGACGCTGCGAGGCTTGTATAGTGCGGGTCAAATCCTCAATCATTCGCCGTATCTCAGCTATTTCTTCTTGTTGGGGCTGATTGCCTCTGCCTCTTCCGATCATGGTTTAATTTAGACAAACAAAGAATCCTAGGATCTGTTTTTGGGCTCTGATAACAATTGACGCAGGGGAAAGATGTAGGGCTGTCAGTTTTCAACAAGTAAGCTAGAATAGGGTTGATTGTAGGTGGAACGGTAATCAGTAATTAGGTTTATAACCTTTGAATTAAAATTATGAGAAAAAAATAAGATGATTTACAATACTACTAGTGCTGTCTATTTATAGTGATAAATCCTAACTAGACTAGTGATAGCCTCGCAAAGCGGGCAAATTTGTTATGTTATAATTGCATGAATTGCATGATTGCGTGTTTATTTTTATACAGTTTACATTTTATTGTGTTGTTTTTGTTTTAAAGTTGTTTTATGAATGCATTTGAGCAAAGGACTGCAAAGGCTAGCTTTTATAAAGAAAAAGGAACAAAAGTTGACTAAGTATGGCAAAGAGAAATCCTACCTAGCAAAATTCGCGACGCGAGTGAAGCCGCGCTGTATAGAAGGAAAGAAGAATTCGTGAGTGCGAACCTGAAATGCGCGAGCGCAATCTATGTAATAGAAAGCTCAGAAGGCATCAAACAGAATTCGTGAGTGTGACATTCAAATGCGCGAGTGCGAAAAGCACTCCAGAAGAGGCAGAGACTTTATAAGCAACGATCGCGAGCGCGACACTTAAACTCGCGAGCGCGAGTCGTGTTTCTAGGAGATGTCAACTACTACCCTTTCACCAGAAAATCATGTCCTCCCATGCATAGGTCGGGACTTTTCCCAAGAGGAGTCATCTGAAGCACCTTTTGGCTAACCAATCACCATCACAACCAACATCATCCTCCTCTTTTATAAATTGCAATCCAAATGAAGGAAGAAGACATTTAGAAAAACTCAGAAAAAGAGAAAATAAGATAGAAGAAAAACTAGTATTAGATTGTAATAGAAAAGAAAAGTAGTACTTAGAAATAAGTTGACGAGAGTCACTTATTATTTTTTGTGCAAAGAACATCAAGAAGTTCCTCGAGGTGTGCGCCCTCCGGAGGCTTGAGTTTGATTACTTCTATCTTTCTCTTGTTTTATTAAAGACTTGTTGTATGTTTTTCTTCATTACTTTTCTATGCAAAGCAACAATATCAATATGTTTCATTCAATAAGAGTTCTTTAAGTTATCTTTTGATTTTTGTTTAATCAAGTTTACTTAATTATATTCTCAGAAAGAAATAATTTAGTAAAGATCAAAGGGATAAAGTTCATTTAGTTGGATTTGCATATGCACCTTTAACTTGTTTTGTCAAAGTTAAATCTGTCTTATTAAAATAATCAAAGAATAAGAAATAAGTTTAATATTTGACAAAGTAAGATATTTATCATAAGTAGAGATACATATAATAAATAGAGTAATTCTACACCGAGAGGTTGAATTATAGCTTATCGTAGGCGATTAAAGAATCCTTTATTGTATGTTACATGTTTTGCTATAGAAAAAGAAAATCCAGTGCATAATCAATTTTTCTAAGTATTCTACTACATATTTATCTAAAGAATTAAGTAACATTTAATTATAAATTAACTACGATTGTAGTTTAATCATTTCAAATTACTATTGCTGTAAACATAAGTGTTAAGGATAAGTAGTAAAGTGGACATAACCTGTTCCTCGTGGGATCGATCTTTTTATTACTACGTTGTGATCCATATACTTGCGGGTAATCAAAGAGACGCAACAAGTTTTTGGCGCCGTTGCCAGGGAACGGTGTTTTGTCATTTAACGAAACATTCTTATGTGTGATTTACAGCCTATTTTATTTTATTTTATTTTATTTTATTTAGATACCAACTTACTTCTGATTCAAAATTTTGCAGGAGCACATAATTAAATAACTTATATGCCAAGTACTAGATCTTCAAACAGTGAATTAGAGGATTATCAGCTTGAGATTGAACAGTTTCTTTCAAGATAGAAAAAGAAAAAGAAAAGAAGAAATTTAAGAATCATGGCTAAGGGAAATCCACCACAGAGGTTGATGGATTACGTTACTCCAAGCCTAAATGGTTCACAAAAAGGAGTAGTACGTCCACCGGTAAATGCTAACCAATTTGAGATTAAACCCACTTTATTACAAATGATCCAAAATAGTGTTCAATTTTACAGATTACCAAATGAGGATCCAAACTCTCACATAGCCAGTTTTCTTGAGATATGTGATACATTTAAAATGAATTCAATGCCAGCAGATGCAATCAAGCTACTCCTTTTTCCTTTTACTTTGAAGGATAAAGCGAAGGCTTGGTTGAATTTGTTGCCACCAAATTCTATCACTACTTGGGAACAACTAGCCCAAGCTTTCTTATCTAAAGACTTCCCATTAGCAAAGGCTGCTAGGCTTATCAAAGAAATAACCTCATTCACCCAACATGAAAATGAATCCCTATATGAGGCATGGGATTGCTATAAAGAACTTCAACGAGTTTGCCCACAAAATGGCCTTCCCCAAAATATATTGATTCAAACCTTCTACAATGGGGTTACTCCTTCTACAAGAGGAACTATAGATGCTATGGCAGGAGGATCATTACTGAAGAAGACTACTGATGATGCAATTGAGTTATTGGAGGAAATGGCTGACAACAACAGCATATGGCCAACCAAAAGGACTCAGGTAAGTCGTTCCAATGTTAATCATGATTCATCTCCTTCTTCTTCAAAAGATTCAGTTAAGAAAGTACATGAGTTAGATCCCTTAACTATGATGCAAGCACAAATTTCTGCTTTAGCATATAAAATTGATAACTTGAATGTGAGTAAGTCAACATCTCTTGTTTGTGAAAATTATGGTCAAAATGGGCATATATCGAAAGAGTGTAATTATAATCATCCGATTATGGAGGAACAAGTGAACTATGTTCAAGGACAAGTTTGCAGACCATACTCGAATAATTATAATGCTGAACATCGTAATTTTCCTAATACTTTTTGGAGAAACCATGATAATCAAGATAGGGGAAATCAAGTTAATCAATCTCAAGATAAAATAGGACAATTGACCAGTAAAATTGATAAATTCTTAGATGGAATCAATCAGAAAATGAGCAGTCAAGATGATAGTTTTAAATGGTTAGAGTCTAAGTTTGACAAACTATTCAAAAACCATTCTTCATCTATACATAACTTGAAAGTACAAGTAGGGCAGCTTGCCAATGCTATTTCCTCACGTGGAGTAGGAAACCTTCCAAGTAATACAAAAAAGAATCCTAGGGAAAATGTAAGTGCTATTATTCTAAGATGTGGAAAGGTAGTTGATAAAATAGTTCCCTCGGGTATTGATGCTAATATCTTGAATAATGAAACTATTGAGCTGGTTTGTGAACCGAGCAATGAAGTAAATGTTGCAGGATCAAAAGAAAAGGAAAAGGAAAAAGATAACGTTAAAGCTTATCAACCTAGTCCACCTTTTCCGCAAAGGATAAAGAAGCAAGACACAGATAAGCAATTCTTAAACTTTATTGATAAATTGAAACATTTGCATATTAACATGTCATTCATGGAAGCTATTACACAAATTCCAAACTACAGGAAGTTTCTTAAAGATTTGATCTCAAAGAAATATAGTTGGGAAGATGCATGTGTCAACAGTTACCTTGACCGAAGATTGTAGTTCCATAATCTCAAGTAAATTACCTACTAAACTTAAGGATCTAGGAAGCTTTACCATACCATGTAAGTTAGGTAAAGTAGAATTCCCTAGATACCTTTGTGACTTAGAAGCAAGTATTAACTTGATGCCATTATCTCTTTTTAAGAAATTAGGTTTAGAAGATGAAGTAAAACGTACTAATATGGTTTTACAACTTGCTGACCAATCTATTAAAAGACCTTATAGCATTATTGAAGATGTACTTGTTAAAGTTGACAAATTTATTTTTCCAACTGATTTTGTCATACTTGATTTTGCTTATGATGAGAATTGTCCTCTTATTTTAGGAAGACCATTCATGAACACAGGGAGGGCATTAATTTATGTTTCAAAAGGAAAATTAATCCTTAGGATATGTGATGATATCATTGAATTTCATATAGATAAAACCATGAAATATCCTATGGATGAAGGTAATTGCATGAGGATTGATATAGTTGATACATGTGTGCATGAAATATTTGCATTGGAGAATAATGATAAATATGAAAATGATAGTGCAAGTATTGAAGGAGAGGACTTTATAAGTTTAAGACCTGAGATGTTACTTAGAGAAAATGAACCTTTACACTACAAAAAAAAAAAAACGGCATTTTGCGACCAATGGCTAGAAATCGGTTGCTAAATTTGCTTAGTGACTGATCTGCGACCGATTTATTAAGCGGTCGCAAATTAGCGACCGATAAATCGGTAGCAAAACTTAAAAAATTGGTCGCGAAAGTTGGTCGTGTTTTCCTTTCGAAACGCTGTAGCAAATTGGTCGCAGAAACATTCTATCGCAATTATAAAATTCGGTCGCAAATTTTAAGTTCAAAGTTTTTATTTTTGGTTGCAAATCAGTCACAAACCATTGCAAAATTAAAAAAAAAAGAAAAAAAATAAATATTATTATAAAACTAGAATTTTTTTGCACTTGTGAAAATTGACATATATATAGATCACAAACGCAATTCAAAAACAATATCAAAATGTAATTGTTAATGTACTGAACAAAATTTCATAAAACAACTGGAAAACTAAAAAGGTCCAAAATCAAATCGACGCGGTTGGTCAGCTGCACGATCCAATGTCAAATCGCCGGAAGGAGTACCTGCTGGATGTGCTGTAGTGCCGGGAGGGGTGACCAAGGTATCGTCTGCAGCATCGGGATCAAGAGACGATAGTGGCTGCTACTGAGATGTCGAAATATTTCGATCTGTAGCAGGCGTAGGATTAGAGGAAGAAGTACCAGCACCGGGCTGACCGGACAGCCGCATGACGTGCGCTCTAAGTTCTGCAATCTGTCTCTGCTGATCATCAACATGAGCCCATAATGCAGTGAACTCCTCTGCACTGTGCTCGGGCTGTGGTCCTACGCTGGCTCCAGAAGTGTGAGATGCTGAGCCGCAATAAAATTGTGATGCCTGAGACCCGATGCCATATATCTTCCTCTTCTTCTCGCCCGCTACAGCCTCGAGATAAAGTGCTACCTCATCAATTCTTGACTTAGCTTTAGATTCATCAGCCTGAGCAGAAACAAGACGCTCCCGAGCTGTAGTATAGTTCTCCTGAAAATAAAAAATGAATTAATCAATGTAGTTGCAAGCTTTATTATATTGAACTTTGTACATCTTCGCAACGACTAGAGGGTAAATGTAAACATTCTTCATTGTTACTTACATTGACGCTCACCGCACGTCTGTCAATAAACGTTTTAAGATTGTGGTCCTTCGTATGAATGTATTTAAACACCTCAATCGATGTGGGCTCACGACCTAATTTTCCAGCCTGTAATGAATTTTTATGCATGATATATTAATATAGTGTCATTTCATTAAACATCAGTTTCATATACTGTGACTAGTTAACTCATTAATAATCGAGCTGTCATTTGTTCAGCTGTCGCCTTAGATGCATATAACCTTTGAAGGCGAGGAACAAGAGGGAAATAATACATCTTCTTGAAAGCCTTCTCTCTTTGTACTCTACCAGTCCCTTGACCCCCCCGTTGATATCTTGGAAGATTACAAAACTTGCAGTTTGTGAATTCTGAGTCAAGGCCCTAATATATCATACAATTATTATGACAACAATCAATCTTTTCAATGGGTAGTCCCAATCCCCGAACTAATTTTTTTGTCCGGTAAAAATTATCAACCATTGAATGGCCTTTAGGCAACATTTCTTTTACTAACTGCACAAAATCATCGTAACACCTTTCTGAAAAATGGTGCTCTGCTTTCATGTGCAGTAATCGTGCCATAACAGATAGAACTAAATGATTCTTACATCCAGGCCACAGTTCACTGTTAGCTGCACTTAGCATGTCAAACAATTGTTGTGCTGCTACGTTTGGCGATTCCTCCATATTATCCCAATGACATTCTACTCTACTCGCATCGATTACCATATCATTGCATTGATTACCATACTGAAATTGATGAGGCTGACCTTCTAAACTTACCGGAATAGAGGGGCCTAACCCATTGGAAACTCGAGGTTCACCATGATATATCCATTCGTAATAATTTTCCACGAACCCATTTTTGCATAAATGAAGTTTAACTGCATCGATGTCTAAGAAGGCTCTATTTCGACACTTCTTGTGATTACATGGACACCTCAACTTATTACCATCCATACAACTGGGATTACCAATTGCAAACTGTATAAACGCCTCTAATCCTTGCAAGAACTCTTGTCTTAATATCCCATTGACCTCGTACCTCCAGTACATCCAATCTCAATTAGCCGGCATTTTTTTTACCTAATTAACACTGTGTTTATAAAGGACAAATTATATGTAATTGCATTAGTCTAAACCATCCTTAAAACATGCCAACTGTAATGTTCAATTTACACTTTTAACTTACTAAGGTTATTTCTATAATAAGGGTAACTATATAAAAATGTAAACTCACTAAGTTCATTTATTCAATACTAAGGTTATATTGATTTTTTTGGAAAAAAATTCGGTAGCACTTCGGTACAACACAATCAAATTTCAAATACAAAGACACTTCAATAAACACTTCTATATCATACCAACATTCTCCAAAGGCAAAATGGCCACTACTAGGCCTCCAACCAAAATGCATCATTCATTTAAAAAAAATATATTTAAGAATAATAACAACAATAATAACAAATAAAATGCATTATTTCATAATTACAAAAAACGAGTAATTTTAGTTACATTTATCATAACAATTGTCTTCTATTATTGCTATTCTGTATCATGTACCATGTGACAATGTCATTTTTTCTTCTTTTTCAATTGTTTTTAATATATATATATATATATATATATATATATTTATTAAATATTAAATTTCTAACTTTATAGATAAAATTCGTCTAAAGATATAATCTCTTTTGTTAATCGAGACACAAATTTGTTGAAAAAATAAAGTCAAAATAGACAAAAGATTATTAAATTCTAAAACTTCATTTTTTATCACTAGATTAAACACAAAAGTCGTATTGTTCAAATTTTATATATTTAATCACTTAATTAGTTCTTAAAAAAAAATCACTTAATTAGTATGTTAAATTAATCACCTAATTAGTATGTTAAATAATCATTAAAGAAATAAATATATAAAAGAGTCCAAATCTTGGTTTGACTTTTAATTTTGATAGCAAAAATAAACAAATAAACAAATAAAAACTTGAAATAGTTAAAATCAATCTTAATCAATCGAAACAAATCAATTCCGTTTCCATTTAATATGGGAAACAATGTTATTCAATTTTTTAAGTACTTTTGCCATTTCCGATGTGAAATTGTTTTTACTGCCAATTATAAGTTCCCCTCAAATGAGTTCCTTGGATTAATTTTGTATTGATAAAAATATATTTTCATGAAAACAAAATATAAAGATGCAGTAAAAACCATTTCATATATAGATCATTTTATGATTTTTCTTCGTTAACTATCCAATTAGATGATTAGAATGCGACTGGTTTCAAGAAATTTGAAAAAAGAAAATCATTATAAGAACTTGAGAGGAGTTTCATCAAAGAAAAAGAAAATATTTTGAAAGGGCAACGTGTGATTTAGTAGCAGGGTTTTTGTTTTATTTGTATTATTTGTCAAATAGGGGGACTTTCACATATACCTAATCATTAATTGTTTCAAAAGCTAAAAATCATATGGTTCAATAAATATTTATTGCTATGTTTTTAAAATTAAAAATTAGGAGTTGGAACATTGTTTTTTTTAAAGAAAGTATGGAAATTGTTAGAATGTTATAGTATTTTATTTTTGGCCAAATTTATGGGCTGATCAATATATTACTAACTAAATATAGATTTTTGATTTTCACAGAGAAAAAGACATAAAAAATATTAACTAATAATATTAATTGGTTATCGGTTTAATGTATGAATTGACCTATATATTGAAAATAGATAAATCTTATCCTTTATTGTTTATTTGGCACCTTATAATTTCATCGGTTCAAGAATTGAACGATATCATTTAAAGTCAAATGAAATGGACATTAATCAAGTCTCTTCTTTGGACGATTTTATAAAATTAATTTACCGACAAATAAATATAGTAATAGCAATGAGAATTAATATAGTTAGATCAATAATTTTGTTACAAGCTGCATCTTAAACTAATTACATAATTGGCTAAGGTGGATGTCCTAAAACTTAAAGGTAGGTTCAAATCTATTCTCATCACTCTTATTTTTTAATGGACTATCCTTAACAAAAATTATGATTATATTTATCAAACTATGGCTTTTTAATGAACCATATGACTTTTTAATTTTGAAGAGGAATTTTTCCTAGTAAACCTAATAAACCTAATTTTTCCTTAAATTTTTTGTTGTATATAATAATAATAACAATAACAGTAATAATAATAACAATAACAATAATAATAATAAATCGCAAAAAAAAAAATAAAACGAAAAAAAAAACGCAAAACGTACCTGAGACCAAAGTGCGCGAACGCCGATGAGAAGTGACCGGGGATGCAATGGAGCGGAGATGGCGGCTTCAGGTGGCCTGGAGCGGTGTGGCGATACCCTGCGACGGCGCTGCGAACGGAGGAGAAGAGAGGAGGGGGAGAAGAAAGAAAGAAGAAGAAAGAAGAAGAAAGCAGAAGGTGGGCGTCTGGCGTTTAAAGCCCTAAAATTTGCAACCGACTGGTTGGTCGCAAATTTCATTAAAATCGGTCGCAATTTTTAACTCTGCGACGTCGTTTTACATGGCACCAAAATTGCGATCGATTTGCGACATATATGTTCGATTGCAAATCGATCGTACAATTTGTTCCTTATTTGGAGCGCAATTTTGCAACAGAATAATTTATGGTCGCAAATCGGTTGCAAAATCAATTGCAAATCCGTCGTACACTTGTCGCAAACTGGAAAACAATTTCGCGGGAATTTTTAGCGCTATAATTTGCGACTGTTTGTCAATATGTTGCAAATCGGTCGCAATTTTGCGACCGAATTGAGTCGGTCGCAATAATCGATTGCAAAATGGCGATTTTTTTGTAGTGTTACCTCCATCGAATGTAAGTCCACCAATAGTAGACCTTAAAGAATTACCTAGTCATCTACGATATGCTTTCCTAGGTAAAGATCACACACTTCCCATAATCATTTCTAACAAATTAACTATAGATCAAGAAAATGAACTGTTAAAAATTGTTAGAAATAGGATTAAGAGTATAGGATGGCAAATTTCTGACCTTAAGGGTATAAGTGCAAATCGAGTCATGCATTACATCAATCTTGAAGATGGACATATACCTAGGGCAGAAAGACAAAGGAGACTTAATCCTAATATGAAAAAAGTAGTGAAGAAGGAAATTATAAAGTTGTTAGATGCATGAATAATATACACAATTTCGGATAGCCAATGGGTTAGTCCGATTCAATGTGTTCCTAAAAAGGGAGGAATGGCTGTAGTAAAAAATGAAAATGGTGAATTAATTCCTACTAGGACCACTATGGGTTGGAGGGTATGCATTGACTATAGGAAACTAAATTCAGCCACAAGAAAAGATCATTTTCCATTGCCATTCATAGACTAAATGTTAGAAAGGATTGCTGGTCATGCTTTCTATTGCTTTCTCGATGGATATTTGGGATATTTTCAGATTTATATATTCCCAAATGACCAGGAGAAAACTACATTTACTTGTCCATTCGGTACATTTGCATATGGACGTATACCTTTTGGATTATGTAATGCACTCGCAACATTTCAACGTTGCATGATAGCAATTTTTAATGATTACATAAAAGAAATTATGGATGTATTCATGGATGATTTTCTGTATATGGTGCTTCGTTTGAGAGTTGTTTGAAAAATTTGGACCTAGTGTTATCAAGATGTGAAAGTGCTAATTTGGTTTTAAATTAGGAAAAATGCCACTTTATGGTTGATGAGTGCATTGTTTTGAGGCACAAAATAAGTAAAGAGGGAATCCAAACGGATAGGGCAAAGATAGAAGTCATAGAAAAGTTACCACCTCCTACTACAGTTAAGGGAATTAGGTCTTTTCTAGGCCATGCAGGATTTTATAGAAGATTTATAAAGAATTTTTGTATCATTGCTAAACCATTAACTAACTTGCTTGTTAAAGATGTACCCTTTAATTTTTCTCAAGATTGTTTAAATGCCTTTAACACTTTGAAAAATACATTAGTAACTGCACCTATTATGGCAAAACCTGATTGGGGATTACCCTTTGAAATAATGTGTGATGCTAGTGATGTTGCTGTTGGTTGTGTTTTAGGGCAAAGACAAGATAAGAAATTGCATGTGATATACTATGCTAGCCATGTTATAACTAGTACTCAAATGAATTATACAACTACTGAAAAAGAAATGTTGGCTGTATTATATACATGTGATAAATTTAGATCATATTTGTTAGGAGCTAAAGTCATAATCTATACTGATCATTCTGCATTAAAATACTTATTTGCTAAGAAAGATGCAAAACCACGCCTTATTAGATGGGTATTTTTATCGCAAGAATTTGACATTGAGATTAGAGACAAAAAGGATTCTGAGAATTTAGTTGTTGATCATTTATCACGTCTGGAAAATGAAGGTCCCATAGGAGAATCTGCAGTTATTAATGAAAATTTTCCTGATGAAAATTTAATGTTAGTACAACATGTTCATACACCTTGGTATGCTGACATTGCAAATTTTCTAGCTTCTAAGATAATACCTCCTGATATGACTTATGCACAACGGAAGAAATTTTATTCAGATGCTAAAAATTTCTTATGGGATGAACCTTTTTTGTTTAAGATATGTGGGGATGGTATGATTAGAAGATGTGTAAGGGAAACAGAAGTACAGGATATACTTATGCATTGTCATTTAAGTCCATACGGAGGGCACCATGGAACAAGTAGAACTGCTTCAAAGGTTTTAGAAAGTGGCTTTTATTGGCCTACATTATTTCAAGATGCCTGTATATTTGTCTCTCATTGTGACATGTGTCAAAGGGTCGGCAACATAAGTCGAAAAGATGAAATGCCTTTATCCAACATATTTGAGGTAGAAATATTCGATGTATGGGATATGGACTTTATGGGATCCTTCTCTATTTCACAAGGTAAAAGTTATATCTTACTGGCTGTAGATTATGTTTCCAAATGGGTGGAGGCACAAGCTTGTGTAACAAACAACGCCAACACGGTGGTAAAGTTCTTAAAAGCGCTATTTACAAGATTTGGAGTTCTAAGGGCAATAATAAGTGACGAAGGTATGCACTTTTTAAATAGATCTTTTGAGAGTCTTTTGAAAAGATATGGAGTACACCATAGAGTATCTACTCCATACCATCCACAAACTAGTGGTCAAGTGGAGATTTCAAATCGTGAACTTAAGTGGACTTTGGAAAAGACTGTCAATTCATCTCATAAAGATTGGTCACTTATTAGTGATACACTTTGGGCATATCGAATGACATTTAAGACACCAATTGGGATGTCCCCATACCATTTGATTTATGGTAAGGCATGTCATATGCCCTTAGAACTAGAATATAAAGCTTATTGGGCAATAAAAGCTCTGAATTTTGATTTGAGCAAGGCAGGCTGTAAAAGGAAACTTCAATTAAATGAACTTGATGAGATTAAATTATTAGCATATGAAAATGCCAAGTTCTAACTTCTTTAACAGTACATCTTTGATCCTACGTCACATATGAAAAATACTACCAACCGCCCATAATTCGGTGATTGATTAATGGGATTGAAATACAATGAGTTTAATTGCTATTAAGACAAGTGTAATATAACTGAAAATGAATCAGTGAAATGAATGATATATGATCTCAAACTCGTCAATGGACACTAATTAAAATATAGTCACATGATCATTTCAAATATTTTTGACACCAGTGATAATTGAAACATTTAATTTCAAAATTTTACCAACATTACGAAAATTCAGTACTAACTTCAAATCATTCCATCCAAAATATTTCCTACCATGTAGAAAATACAACCCCACTTCCATGCACCCACTTTAGAAGTTGCAGAGGCACAAAGCAAATTACTATTCATAGAATCGCAACACAAAAATTGAAATTTCAAATAAAACACCTTGCAGAATCACCTAATTATGAGTTACTTCTCAAGACATGGCTAAAGAGTCAAACTGCTCTTTCCAGTTGAACAATATACCTGCATTCCCAAACTAAACAAGCCAAGGGTTGTAATGAATTTCAACTTTATACAATGGAGCAACTAAACTTAGGATGCAAGTTTGAACACAGAAGTTAATCATACTCTAAAGGCAAATCAAATTGGAACTGAACAAAGTGATAGCAGTAAAACAGAAATGGACGCATCTCAGCAAAGTAGACAGCTAAAGTTTTCATGAAGCAATAAAAACATCACCAACAGAGTTAAAACTTAGATAAAGCATATTGCCACTTACAATCTTGAGGTAGTAGAGCCTTCTCATGGACAACACCACCTATCAATGACCAAGGAGGATAAATTATCATTGATATGAAATGAAGGCTCAACCACTTTTGTTCTATGCATTTTGCATGTGAAGTGCATATTTGCAGTTTTCAAATAGTTTCCCACATACCCCAATTTTGAAGTCTCCTATTCTTCTAGAAGCAAACAATGCAAAGAAGATAATTAACTTCATCAAACAGAGGATTATAAGAAAAACTCTGAATTTTGAAGATACTGACATTTCTCTTCATCCATATACTCCAAATCACAGCAAAGAAACCAATGTCACAATATCTGAAGACATCATTGGCACAAAATCCATTAAAACTATGGATAATAGTCTAGTGGTTTTAGGATGTTGGGCTATAAGAAGGTTTCCCAGTTGTTCAAAGTTGAAGGTGCAATGTACAAATGCAGAATGTAATTAAGTAGAGCAATCCTTAATTGTTTCAACTTGATCAAATTGTATATGCTAATAGTTACATAATAAAATCAATTAGTAAAACATAAATTAAGATAATAACAACAAATTAATGTAAAAAATAAACAATATACAAGATTTGAATTGCCAAACGAGGTAATTGTTCATTAAGCTATAATCCTTACAAATTAGGCAAATCCTAGCTTTTGTTTAACTGGCTTATATCAAATAACATTCTTATGATCTCGTGCCAAACTGATTATTTCCACTTTATTTGGTTTAACTGACTGCTGCTCAGCTTTTGCTTTCTAAAAGTACAATAAAGAGGGGGGGGGGGAAAGGCACCTATGCTGCCGCCGCCGTTCATCGTTGCTGCTCCATTGGAAGTTCAATGGACTTGATGGGGAAGATGAAAGACGACAGAATCGAAATATCTATCTATTGTACATACATATAAATAAAAGCTAAACCTCAATCCTTTTCCTATAAACCATACTAGCAACAATTAAATGCTGATTTTGGTTTCGATCGCCTTTCTTTTTTTTTTCTTTCTTTTTTCTTTTTTGAAGAAGTTTTTTTTTTTTTTTTTGAAAGGCGAACTCATAATTTTATTATCCAGAGTAATAAACTGAAGACAAGCCTGTAGGACCATTATTCCAGACATGATTCCTAGTATAATTATAGGAAGCTCGAGCTAATGAGTAAGCTGCTATATTTGCTTGTCATCTAATTCATCTAATAGAAACATTAGGCCGCTGCTGTAACAGCAACTTACAATCACTAATAACAATTCCTAATTCTGAAAGATGTAAATCTGAAGGCTGAAGAAGCGAAATTAAACACTGAGAGTCCACGAAAACACATCCTGGACTTAAAAAATTATTTTGTAGCCAAAGAAGACACTTCCTCATTGCTAAAGCTTCAAACAAAAGTGGGTCTAAATATTGTTCAAAATAAAAATTCACCTTCGTCATCATCAGAGATAATTCCATAGCCTCCAGTGTGAAGTTCCTGGAAAATTGCACCATCTGTAAATGCTTGCCATCGCGATTCTGCATGCTAAAGGAGAGTAGTCGGGGAAATGGTCCTCTGCGCAATACATAAACCAGCTCTGTCTTACATCAGAACAGAGTTGCTATTGCCGCTATGAATTCGGGATTGGATCTGTCTGTGAGGTCTGTTGTTGCTTGCCTGCCATTCACGTACTAGACTTCGAGCATGACGGAGAAGTTGACGTGGATTCCAGCTTTCCTGTCTCCACAGAACATTTCGCGTTTGCCATATCTTCCAAATTATTGAGACAGCAAATGCAACTTGTACTGCATCGACCTCCTCCAGGACCTGCATAAAAAACTGGTTAATCGAAAACAGAATAGGGACCATAGCTAGTCCACTGAGTTGCCAAACTTCCTTCACCTTCTCACATCTCATAAAAATATGATTGATGTCCTCATCCTCCATACAAAAACAACACTGTTTAGCTATTCTCATACCCCTCTCCATCAATTTAATTTTAGTAGGTAGAATTCCCCCGAGAACTCGCCGCATAAATTCCCGCATCTTGGGAGGGACCTGCAAATGCCAAACTCTTCTCCATATATCACCATCAAATCGCTCGCCCCCTCTTCCTAAACATCTCAAACTGAAAAAAATATCTCGATCGCACCATATAAATGCCTTTTTTTGTCAAAATGCCAGATTAGACAATCTTCCCGTTGATCCAGTCCCAAAGGAATATTCAATATGGCTCGAATATCTCGTGTACTAAAAAGCTCAATAACCTTATTTCCATTCCAACACCTTCTTCCCTCATCAAGAAGATCAACAACTCGCAAGTCAGGTACCCAAGGATGAGACCGTAGCAAAAGCTTTTCCCCATTGCCCACTCTCCACCCATACCCTTGCTTTAATATATCCCAAGCACGCAAAACTCCCTCCAAGTAAAACTAACATTACTTATTAAAGAAGCATTAAGAAAGTCCCCTTAGTGAAATATGTGGCTTTGAAAATCTTATATGACGGAGTATTGGATGCAGATATCAATCTCCATCCCTGCTTGTTTAGTATAGCAATGTCAAAGCAATGCAAATCCCGAAACCCCATAGCTCCATCACGCTTACTTTGGCACATCCTATCCCAAGATACCAGTGAATTCCTTTCCCTTCCCTGCCTGATTTGGATTTCCACTAGAAAGCATTCATGACTTTCTACAATTCATCACACCTAGCTACAGGAAAATGAAACACACTCATACAGTATGATGGAAGAGTTTGAACTACTTCAAAAGAATTTCTTTCCCTGCTCGAGAAAGTAACCTACTATTCCAGTTATTGATTCTATTCTATTCCATAGACATGCTGAATAAATCGAAAAATTTGTTTCTTGCTACTTCCTACAAGAGATGGTAACCCTAAATAACTCGCCCTGCCAGCGAGCTATGGACATCTAGGGCCGGGCTTCCTGCTATCTAACGGCACATTAGAACTAAACATAATGCCCGACTTTTGGAAATTAACCGCTTGTCCCGACACTTCCTCATATTCATTCAAAGTATTCTTAATTCTCTTGCCGTCCCTCAAATTTGCTTTAAAGAAAAACAGAGAGTCATCCGCAAATAAAAGATGAGAAACTCTTGGGTCCTTCATCCTTGCTCTAGCGCCATGAATCCACCCCTTCATCTCAGCTTCCTCAAAAAGCAACGATAGGCCTTCGGCATATATAATAAATAAATATGGAGATAAAGGATCTCCCTGCCGCAAACCCTGATGGGAGCGGGTATAAAGCGGAAACAACCCTTATCGAAACCATATGAGGCAAACTAAAAACATTATCGAACAAATCAATAAACTGACCTCTTGAAGCGCAGAATCGCTCACCGGTCTTCTTTCCAGAGATCTTGGAGTCACCCAAGATCTTCTGCAGTAATCCCTAACTATTTTTCTTTTGGAACTCTTTGAGTGGCAGAGAATAGAATAACGTGCGTCTCTTTATTCTTAGGGTTTTGCAATTTTATATTAAAAAAAAACTCTCTTCGATAGGAAGATATTTTTTAATATAAAATAAATTAAATAAAAAATTATTTAATTAAAATAATTATCAATTATTTTAAAACTAAATAATTTATCTATTATTTAATACACCCTTAACTTTCCAAATAATTAAGGCACTACAGGAACCGCAGGAATAAAATAAATCAGGCTACTAATTATAATAAGAACCCATGTAGACCAACATATTCTTATTATAATTAATCATGAATTATTCCACTAAAAACTCATGACTGAACTCCTTATTTATTTTACAATTCCACAACATAATAAAATAATGTTCCCCACGTTAAGATTACAGATGCTGTCATTTAAATAACTTACTGACAATTTATTTAAATCACAATATAACTTTAAGATTGTCGCTCAACTTATTTCATGTGTCGGATTCAATATCCACCTGCAGGGTTTACACTATAAAACCTTATAAGCTTACTTAAAGTGCATAATCAATCTCTAAACCGAGACATGGATTCTATCATTAATTAATATTTCACAAACACAAAATATCTTTGCCCAATTCACCGAGAATATTATTCCAATAATGAAACTCACCCTTTAATGAATCAAAGCACAAGACAATCAATGTTTGCTAATATTAAAATAAATCAAGATTAAGAACAATAAACATTATTTCTAATGTCCTAGAGAATATGTTTAACAGTCAGTACTAAACATCCATTCTCTACTTGGTCCAATTAAATACATACAAAATGTACTAATCACAATTATTGTTCATATGCTAATAACATTTATTTAATGCAAATTTCCAATTAAATACAAAGAAATAATTGTCAATAGAAAATCATTCATAGCTATACTATTACATATGCATGGTTAATAGTATATCTCTATCAATCTCCCACTTAGACTCATAACCATGCATCTATAACTTTAACTCCCATTCCTTCTACATGACTGTCAAAAGTCTTTGCTGGTAAGCTTTTTGTAAAAGGATCTGCCAGGTTGTTTTCCGATGCAATCTTTGTCACTACCACATCTCCCCTTTGAACTATGTCTCGTATCAAATGATACTTCCTCTCAATGTGTTTTGCCCTTTTATGGCTCCGTGGCTCCTTCGAGTTTGCAACTGCCCCACTATTATCACAATAAAGTGTAATAGGCAATTGCACTGAAGAAACTATGCCTAGATCCATAAGGAAGTTCCTAAGCCATACAGCTTCCTTTGCAGCTTCAGAAGCTGCCACATATTCAGCTTCCATGGTGGAGTCAGCAACACAAGTTTGCTTAATACTCCTCCAACTTATGGCTCCACCTCCCAAGACAAAAACATTACCAGAGGTTGACTTTTGAGAGTCCTTATCAGTCTGAAAATCCGAATCTGTATACCCAATGGGTACAAGATCGTCAGATTGATAAACTAACATATAATCCCTAGTCCTTTTCAAGTACTTGATTATATGCTTGACTGCAATCCAGTGTTCTCGTCCAGGATTAGATTGAAATCAGCTAACCATGCCAACAGCAAAACAAATATCAGGTCTGGTACACAACATTGCATACGTAAGGCTTCCAACTGCAGAAGCATATGGAACTGCCTTCATGTTCTCTATCTCCTCAGGTGTCTTAGGACATTGGTCCTTAGATAGAGTGATTCCATGTCTGAAGGGAAGAAAACCCTTCTTGGAATCCTGCATGCTGAAACGAGCAAGAATGGTATCAATATAAAGTGCTTGAGATAAGCCAATCATCCTTTTTTTGCGATCTCGCATAAGCTTAATCCCAAGAATATGAGCAGCCTCTCCCAAATCCTTCATATCAAAACGTTGGGATAGCCAATCTTTGACAAAATTCAACATACCTACACAATTCCCTATAAGCAGAATATCATCCACATATAGTACCAGAAAAACAACCTTACTACCATTCCATTTCTTATACACACAAGACTCATCATGACACTGATCAAAGCCAAAACTTTTAATCGCCTGGTCAAAACAAGTATTCCATGACCTAGATGCTTGCTTAAGCCCATAAATGGACCTATTCAATTTGCAAAGCAAATTTTCTTGTCCATTGTTTATGAAACCTTCTGGTTGCTTCATATAGATGCATTCATTAAGACTTCCATTTAGGAAAGCTGTCTTGACATCCATTTGCCAAATCTTATAATCATAATGAGCTGCAATGGATAGAAGAGTTCTAATAGACTTTAGCATGGCTACCGGCGAAAAAGTTTCCTCATAATCGATCCCTTCTTTCTGAGTAAACCCTTTTGCAATAAGCCTTGCCTTATAAGTTTGCACTTTACCGTCTATACCCCTCTTTTTCTTATAGATCCACTTGCATCCGATGGGTTTAACCCCTTCAGGTGGTTCTACAAGTTCCTAGACTTGATTAGAGTACATGGACTCCATCTCAGATTTCATAGCTACAAGCCACTTATCAGCATCTTTATCTTGTAGTGCTTCATCGTAACAGACAGGTTCAATATTCACTTCTTCAGGAATTCTATCAAAAGCTTCTCCCAAAAGTGTATATCGAACCGGTGGTCGTCTAATTCTCCCACTACGACGAAGTACTACAGGTTCTGCAATCACACCTTCATCTTGCTGTGGCTGTAAAGCCGGCAAGTCCATGATTGGTGGGACTACATCTTGATCATGTTCTGGAACTTCAACATGTCTGTCATCACCAGGAGGCAATGAAATGTTAGAAGCCCCAACATTGTGCTCCTGTATATTTGGATCAACAGCTGCCACTTCAGTTTCTACATAACTCTCACTACTTTCAGGTGGTAGTGAAATGTTAGGTACTGAATATTCAGGCTGATTTTGATTTACTGGTCGACTAACATTTCTTCCACTACGACTAGGCAATGGAATGTCAGCTCCAACCATTGATGGTTTAGGTTGTTGTTCTAATGGAAAGGTTCTAGTTGGTATATTTTCTCCTCTCAATTCATACAAGGCTAATTGACTTTTGGGAATATGGTTTTTAATATAGTCTTCCTCAAGATAATGTGCATTGGTGCTAACAATGACCGTTTTATCTTGAGAACTATAAAATAAACCACCTTTCGTTCCTCTAGGATATCCAATAAAGAAGCATAAGTCTGTTTTTGATTCCAACTTATCTGCTTTCCCTTTCAGCACATGGGCTGGACAACCCCACATCCGAACATGTCTCAGACTTGGCTTTCGCCCAGTCCACAGTTCTGTAGGAGTTTTAGGTACTGACTTAGATGGAACCAAATTCAGAATATATGCTGCTGTTTCTATGGCATACCCCCAAAACGAAATGGGCAAATCTGAATAACTCATCATTGATCGAACCATTTCCATAAGCGTCCTATTTCTTCTTTCTGCTACACCATTCTGTTGTGGCATACCAGGTGCAGACAACTGTGAAGTAATTCCTTGTTCTGATAAATAAGTAATGAATTCCCTAGAGAGGTATTCGCCACCATGGTCAGACCGTAACGACTTGATATATTTTCCATGTCGTTTCTCCGTTTCTGCCTTGAACTCTTTGAATTTCTCAAAGCATTCAGACTTACGACGCAACAGGTAAATGTATCCATATCTTGAATAATCATCTGTGAAAGTCTCAAAATGCTCAAAACCACCCCTAGCTTGGACACTCACTGGACCACACAAATCAGAATGAATTAATTCAAGTACATCATTAGTTCTATTACCCTTTATAGGAAAAGGCCTCTTAGTCATTTTACCTTCTAAACAAGATTCACAGGTTGGTAGTGCCTCCACTTTCAATGAACTCAATGGTCCATCCTTGACCAACCTAGAAATCCTATCTAAATTAATATGACCAAGCCTTAAATGCCACAAATAGGTATGACTAAATTCAATAGGACATTTTCTTTTCAATGGAACAATGACATCAAAGTTATTAACTTCAGAATTAGGAATTTGCAGTTCAAGTGAAACTTTGAGAATAAAAAGATCATCAATCATTGAGCCAGAACATATCATTTGTTTTCTAAATTTAATAACGACAGAATCATCATAAAATTCATTAAAACAAACCGAATATCCATTCTTGCTCAAACTAGAAACTGAAATTAAATTCCTTCTAATTGAAGGTACATATAAAACATCCTTCAAAAACAATGTTCTATTATTCTCAAAATTCAAAGAAACATTTCCTATAGCTAGAACTGCAACTTCTGTGCCATCTCCCAGAAAAATGCTTACATCTCCTTTATTTAGCTGACGAGTTACCTGAAACTGCTACAATGAATTGCAGACATGATTAGTGGCTCCAAAATCTACACACCATTGGAGTGTAGTCAACACCGCTAAACAAGTTTCAACTATCAGCATATAAAACAGAGACATACCTTGCTTCTTCTTGGCTAACCATGTTGGACATTGTGACTTCCAGTGCCCAGGTTGCTTGCAGTGAAAACACTTACCCTTAGGCTTTTTCACAGCAACACTTGCACTAGTAGATGCAGCACTTGTTTTAGGCTTAGCCTTGTGAGCATTTTTCTTCTTCTTACCCTTGTTCTGGGCAGAAGAAGAACCTCGCTCAACATTAAGCACAACAGGTGCAGCTCCTTGCTTAATGATAGTCTTAGCAGCCACCAGCTCATTCAGCAACTTAGACAGAGTGAAATCCATCTTATTCATGTTATAGTTCAAACGAAACTGCTGAAAACTGGCTGGCAAAGTGTTCAAGATCATTTCTATCTGTGTAGCATTGTCAACCTCAGCACCAAGAACCTCCATGTCATTCAGAAGACTCATCATCTTCAAGACATGAGTTTTAACTGGAGTTCCCTCCTCCATTTTGGAAGTAAGAATCTCCCTCAGTGCGTTTTGCCTTGCTGCACTAGTTTGATCTCCAAACATCTCCTTGAGATTTTCGAGCATGTCAAAAGCTGTGTCCATCTTCTGATGCTGATGTTGCAAAACATTTGACACAGAAGCCAAAATGTAACATCACGCCATCTCATCAGCTTTAACCCATTTCTGGTAAGCTCTGGTGACCTCCTCAGAGGCACCCTCACCGGGTTTTTCAGGACAAACTTCAGTAAGCACAAACTTATACTCCTCAGCAGTAAGCAAAATGTCCAAATTCCTCTTCCAGTCAACATAGTTTGGACCCTTAAGTTTGTTTTGGGTTAAGATGTTTGCAAGGGGACTGAATGATGCCATTTCTATATCATGCATTAAACAAAAATAGCATATCAATAATAAACATTGAATAAATCAAAATTGCAAATATACAACATTGATATCACAATTCAAAAAAAAAATACACATTCACAACATTCATGAATAACAACCTCGATGGCAGAATTCAACCAATCACATGTTTTGCATATTATAATTAGATAAGACCGGCACATACTACTCGATGGGAGATAACATGCCTCTTAAATTAACATTAATGTGTGAGAAAATATTACATCTGATTCATGTCACTAATTAATTTACTCAGATGGAGAGTTAAATCAATACAGACAAATTAGACTAGTTTAGTAATTATATTAAAACATGACATCTTCCGATGGGGAAGAAATGCAAATAATTACAACTAGAAAGTAATAAAAAAACCACTCACAAATTAATTCATATAATTAAAATAAATTAATTATAATCAAAATTGCAAAATAATATATTTTTAAGACAATTTTGCAAATAAAATTAACATTTTTGGTTGAAAATGTTAAAAATTTAGTGTTCTGGTCTATTTATGCAAAAAAATTAAAACATTCTGGGTTTATCTTGCAAAAGCAGAAAAATTCTGGGCCATTTCGCAAATTTCAGAACCTGTTTGGACTATTTTGCATAAAACAGAAACTATTGGGCCAAAATTGCAAAAACCGGAAATAGTCTAGGCAATTTTAATAAAACTAGAAACAATCAGGGTCACTTTATAATTTAAATAACTCCAGGGGGCCAAAACGGAATAACTGATACTTTCTGGGTCAAAATGTAAAAAATTAAAGTCCAGGGGTTAAAATATAATAAATAGAAAGATTCAGGGTCAAAAAAAATAAAAACTTAAAGATCAGGGGTCAAAAATATAAAATTTAAAAAAATTGAGGGACCAGACTAGAATTTTGGCAAGCAGCAGCTTCTTCTTCACGAAGAAGCCCTAGCCGCCGCTGCCCCTTTTCCCTTCAACCTCCATTTACTGATCTTTTTTTTTTATTATTTTTTTGTTTTTGTCTTTTCTTGCCCCTCTCCTGTTCATCGAAACAAAACCCAATATATATATATATATTTATATATTAATGCCCATTAAAAACCACAGTTTTAAAAACAAAGGTTGTATCAGGTACTGCACTTTTGTGCTGCTGTCCTTCAAAAACTCTTGAAGCTCTTGTAACCATGTACCAATCAAACAATCAAAACAGATTATAGATACATGATTGAAACATGACAAAATAGCCACCATCATACAGTTTCGTATGGCTCTGATACCAATTGATGGGAGCGGGTATAAAGCGGAAACAACCCTTATCGAAACCATATGAGGCAAACTAAAAACATTATCGAACAAATCAATAAACTGACCTCTTGAAGCGCAGAATCGCTCACCGGTCTTCTTTCCAGAGATCTTGGAGTTACCCATGATCTTCTGCAGTAATCCCTAACTATTTTTCTTTTGGAACTCTCTGAGTGGCAGAGAATAGAATAACGTGCATTTCTTTATTCTTAGGGTTTTGTAATTTTATATTAAAAAGAAACTCTCTTCGATAGGAAGATATTTTTTAATATAAAATAAATTAAATAAAAAATTATTTAATTAAAATAATTATCAATTATTTTAAAACTAAATAATTTATCTATTATTTAATACACCCTTAACTTTCCAAATAATTAGGGCACTACAGGAATCGCAGGAATAAAATAAATCAGACTACTAATTATAATAAGAACCTATGTAGACCAACATATTCTTATTATAATTAATCATGAATTATTCCACTAAAAACTCATGACTGAACTCCTTATTTATTTTACAATTCCACAACATAATAAAATAATATTCCCCACGTTAAGATTACAGATGCTGTCATTTAAATAACTTACTGACAATTTATTTAAATCACAATATAACTTTAAGATTGTCGCTCAACTTATTTCATGTGTCGGATTCAATATCCACCTGCAAGGTTTACACTATGAAACCTTATAAGCTTACTTAAAGTGCATCATCAATCTCTAAACCGAGACATGGATTCTATCATTAATTAATATTTCACAAACACAAAATATCTTTGCCAAATTCACCGAGAATATTATTCCAATAATGAAACTCACCCTTTAATGAATCAAAGCACAAGACAATCAATGTTTGCTCATATTAAAATAAATCAAGATTAAGAACAATAAACATTATTTCTAATGTCCTAGAGAATATGTTTAACAGTCAGTACTAAACATCCATTCTCTACTTGGTCCAATTAAATACATACAAAATGTACTAATCACAATTATTGTTCATATGCTAATAACATTTATTTAATGCAAATTTCCAATTAAATACAAAGAAATAATTGTCAATAGAAAATCATTCATAGCTATACTATTACATATGCATGGTTAATAGTATATCTCTATCAAACCCATAGGTCCAATTTGTTCTCCATTCAACAAAATAGAGTAACTAACAGAAGTAACACAATTCCTGACCCACCCAATGCAGACATTAGAAAAACCCATAGCATGCATCATATTTTCCAGAAAATCCCAATTGACTCGGTCATAAGCTTTAGATATATCTATCTTTAAAGCTGCAACTCCAGCCTCCCCATAGTTCACACGCTTCATACTATGTAAAAGTTGAAAAGCAACAAAAATATTGTCTTGAATAATCCTACTCGGAACAAAGGCTGATTGGCTTTGAGAAATAAGCTTGCCCAATATTTTCTTAAGCTACTTAGCTAGCTCCTTAGACAATATTTTATATAACACATTGCAAAGAGCTATTGGTCTAAACTCTTTAACTGACTCCCGATTGTTAGTTTTGGGAATAAGAACAATAAAAGTATCATTTAAAGAGACAGAAAAATTACCTCTATGGAGCCGGTCTCTGCAACCATCGGCCACATTCTTTTCGACAATATGCCTGAATTTTTGTAAAAAGGCTGCATTTAGTCCGTCTGGGCCTGATGATTTATCGGGATGCATTTGCATAGTAGCATTCTTAAATTCCTCATCACTGAAAGGAGCCAAGAAATCTGTGCATTATTCGCCTGTGTTACCTTTCGTTTTACTAGCCCAGCGACTCTATTGGTACCCGCTGCACTCCTTGCAAAAAGAGTCTCAAAATAATTTCGAAATACAGCCTGCATTTTCGCTTTCTCAACAACCCATTCCCCTGCTTCATTTTTTATCCTGTGAATTCGATTGGTAGCTCTCCTACCTTTAATAAAAGCATGAAAATATTTCGAATTGCGATCGCAATGTTGGAGCCAAGAAGCTTTACCTTGCTGTCGAATTCAAACCTCTTCCTTTTCTAAAATCTGGTTCCATTCCAGTTGCAAAGCCGCTACTTCCCCATCATTCATATCGTCCTGATTTTGTTCCAGCAGGCCCCTGATCACGCACTTCTAAGTCTGACATCTTGATTTCGGAGCCGACCCCACCGTTTTAACTCCTCAATGCAGTTCCGTTTGCAGCTCATCACTTCACCCCCTCCATTGTCCCGAAACCATTAGCAATCACAACTTCTAAATCGTCCTCCAAAAGCCAGGATTATCAAATTTAAAACAGCTCCTTCGATTAGTGAAAACATCAATAAAGGTCTGGAACAATAAAGGTTTATGGTCCGATACAGGCGCAACTAGCACCTTGTAGCTGCCGACTTCAAAGATACTAAGCCATTGTTCATTCACTAAGCATCTATCCAATCATTCTCTTATGCTTACCTCCCCTTCATGTCTTTGTTCCCAAGAAAAGGATGGTCCGGATACAGGAACCTCGAAGAGTTCCCAGTCGGTGATAGCTTGTTGGAACCCCTGCAGCAAAAAATTCGGTTGGAGAAGACCCCCTCTTTTTCCTCTTGTCTCAAGATATCATTATAGTCTCCTAAACAAAGCCATGGTTTCATATGCCGCAGCACTAGAGCCCTCAAAAGATTCCATGAAGCTCTTCTCTTTTTTCTCTCCGGAAAGCCGTAGAAACCCGTAACTCGCACCAACTGTCCCTCACAACTCAAATTGCTGTCTATAAAATTATTTGAATACCCTGTCATTTGTACATTGAGAGTGTCTTTCCATAGCATAGCCAAGCCACCGCTTCGTCCCAGTCTGTCAACCACAAAACAACTGTTAAAATCACACTGTCTAGCAACTTCCACCACCCTACTCTCATGAGCCAGCATTTCAATAAGAAAAACCAAATCAGGCCCATAAAGTGAGATGAGCTCCTTCAGAGCTCGAACCGCCCCGAGGTCGGCCTAAACCTTGGCAGTTCCAACTAAAGCACTTCATGATTGCCGGCTATCCTGGCTCCCAGGATTAGCCGATTTAGAACTGTCAAGAACATCATTAGAATCCGGAATCACAGAAACTAATAATGTTGTGTTATCATCTCCCCTTGGCCTCTTTTTCATCTCTGCAGATTTTCCTATTTCCTCCTTTTCCAGCTGACTTATATAGCCATGTGTCAAACCCGTATCCAAGTCCATGTTGTGAGCCTCAGTCCCATACACCATTGCGTGGAGGTTCCTCGCTGCATATGATTCACGAAACAGGTGCAACTTTGGTTCAGCAAAATCCTCCCTAGCATTCATCGAATTATCCAACATAGGTTGTACAAAAGGATTGCCTACTTCATTGCGGAGCCATCCGCTCATTCGCTCAGTCGCCTTTCCTGGAGGAATCCTTATAGAGTCATCCCAACAAATCTTTAAATCTTCTTTCTTGTGGTTCAAACGTAAGTCACAGAAGCTATCATGATGTCCCAGTCTCCCACACAAGCCACAAAAAGTAGTTAATCGATCGTAACGAAACTGAACGAAAAACACTTCACCATTCTGGGTTATGAGTTTCTTCTTACGTCGCAAGGGCTTTCTTATATCTAGTTTACTTTTATTCGCATGAATTTTGGGGCATTCACCATCAAAAACTTCGCATCATATTCCAGGGAAGAGCCCACAAAATTACCAATACCTGGGCTATCTGTTCCATCAGAAACCCTGGAGGTAGATCATGAACTTGTTCCCAATAATTGGCCGAGAGTAACGGGACCGTCAACAGATCTTTCCGTCCTCAAGTTTATGCCAGAGCAAGAGATGCTTATTAAAGTGCCATGGTGATCCGTTCAAGACCCGTTCAATATCTACACTGTTAAAAAAACGAAAAAGGTATCGTTTGGCACCTATATCTGAGATGCCCACACCCCCAAGGGATGCCACAGGTCTGCAAACACATTCTGCATGGAATTAAAGTTGATGGAGTTCAAGGTTAGATACATCCCAACAAAGCAATGTTCATATGTCTGTGTCGGCGTCACAAGAAGATTATGATTCGTCGGAATACTATAAGTTCATCCTCCTCAGCGTCAGCCAAAGAAAGGCCTACCAGATCACATTCCATGGATAGAAAAAGTGATTAGAGTAGAGTTTAGAGTTTTAGGATTAGGGTTTTGGAGGTTTAGGGTTTTCGAGAGAAAGATTCATGCTAAGAGAGCATACAAAGACCAATATTTTGGATAACACTGCTATAGAGACGTATTTCCTTTTTCTTTTTTGAAGAAGTTGAAGAACGGTTTTGTATTTAGTTATGCATTAGAGTTTTTTTATACTCTTAATTAATGGAGTATGTTCTAATTTTTAAAGAAGATAATCATTAATGTAGAATTAATCATTAATCATTAATTATTTTAGAAATTATAAAATTAAATTAAAATAAATAATATTATTAGTGAACCTTTTTTTTTGTGTAAATTCAAACCTTATTATCAGAGATCGTCTAATTCGGTTCGGTACTTAGTCACAGTAAAAATATTCTTATTTAAAATAGTGAATCTCTCCAGTTTTTTTCTCCAATTCTTATGGTAATAAAATTCCTTTTAATTATTTTTATTAGTGACTGTAGATTCCAAAATTTTATTAAGTTAATTTAATTATTAACTTAATTATTTAATTAGCCAATTAAATTATTGAATGGTTAAATTAAATAATTCATTTTAATAACCAATCAAAACATTTAAATGGTTATTAAAATAAAATTATTGGATAAATATTATTTACTGCATAAATTAATAATATAGTAAAGTCTAATAAAAATTTACCAAGTTGACCAATTAAATTAAATTATGGTGAGTAAATTAGACGTCTATATAAGATAAGTGATATTGCAGCAGCCAATGAGAGTTTGCCAAGTAGAACAATCAAATTACGCACTTGGCAAGGGGGCTTCCTCAAATCTCTATAAATAGAGGGCCTCTCTTCATATACGGGGACACAAACATATAGAGAGAAAAATAGAAAAACAATGCTCTGTCAAACTTAAGACTATAAAAGCTTTCTCTCAAGTCCAAAGAATAAAAGTTCTTTCAACTTCAATTCAAGATCAAGTCCTTTCGACCCTTGAATTGTGCGCGAAGTTCGTTCTATATCAATTCAATATCTAGTCTTTTTGACTGTTGAATCATATTCAAAATTAAGTCGTTTCGACCCCTGAATCATATCCACGACAATAAAGAGAAGAATCAGAGGATAATCTCCATTGTAATAGGAGATTTCACACTAGAGATTGTATTCACTTCTTTATAAATACAATTTGTATTTCTTTTTCTTAATTTTTAAGAACAAATTTTATGTATACAAATTTTTGGCACTCCTAGTGGGACGATCTCTACCTCTCATCTCTTCACTTGGCAAATCTCGGAGTTTTGGCAAATCAGCCGAAAGATTCAATGGCACCAAAGAAGATCACTGTCACTTCAAAGGCCGCACAAACTGGCGCTTCAAATTCTCTCAATGTCAGATATACTATTGACTCGAGTGCTGATGCAATTATCAAGACAAAGTCCGTCGCTGAAATCTATGAAAAGACGACTCCATTGCCTCAACAAGCTGTTGCTTCGCCAATTCTTGTGGAGTCTGCTGAGAAAAGCATTTCCAAAAGCGGTCAATTGTTTCAACAAACTATTTTGATGTCATGTCTATTATGATGACTGGAACTGTATCAACAGGAGAACAATTGGATGCTCTGAGGCTGCAACTAGAAGCTCTCAATCATGCTCTTCAGGAGAAAGATAACCAAATTGCATATCTCATGAACAAGTTAGAAGGCGTGATAGGGAAAAGTCAGATGTTTGACAAGGATGAGTCTACATTCAAAGGGTTTATACCACCGACGAGATGCCATCAAAGGAGACCCCAGAAAAATGTGTCAAACTTACTACTGATGGCTTTATCTCAACTATTCAACTAAAGGAGCTGATTAAAGAAGCCCTGAAAGATTAGTTGGAGACTACGATGCAACCTTCCTACATTTATTCAAAGCTGTACACTTTGAGGATCGACATGATGAGGGTGCCATCAAATTACCAACCTCCCAAATTTCAACAATTTGATGGAAAGAGAAATCCAAGATAGCATGTAGCCCACTTTATGGAAACTTGTAACAATGCTGGAACAGACAGCGATTTGCTCGTCAAACAATTCGTTTAGACCTTGAAAGGAAATGCCTTTGATTGGAACACGGATCTCAAGCCTGGTTCTATTGATATCTAGAAACAACTCGAGCGGGAATTCCTCAATCGCTTTTACAGCACCAAATGTGTAGTTAGTATGATTAAGCTCACTACTACTCGTCAATGGAATGAAGAATCTGTTATTGACTTCATTGAAAGATGGAGAAGTCTCAGTTTGAATTGCAAAGATCGACTATTAGAATCCTCAGCAATTGATATATGCATCAAGGGCATGCATTGGGGCTTGTGCTATATCTTGTAAGTGACCAAGCCTCATACTTTTGAAAAGTTGGCTACTAGGGCTCATGACATGGAGCTCAATATTTCTTATCATGGGAATCAAAATGTCCCAGTTCAGGAACAAAAAAAGGGGAAAGAAAAGCCGAAAGTGCGAAAACTCGCTAAAACACTTGTCAAGTCAGAAAGTAAGTAGTCTATGGCTGGAACAACAATGCCAATCAAGTTACAACCTAGAAATGAGAAAAAGCAGCTTGTAAAGTCTGCTCCTTTTCAGCCAATAGAAAGAAAAAAGGCTACTTTGAAGAAGAGGCAGCAGGAAAAGAGCTATCTTTTTCTGATTCTGACATTTCAAGTATGTTGGATGCTTAAATCTAAACTCATCCAATCGCTAGAGATGAAGTGCCTGGAGTAAGCAACTCGGGTGGATGATCTAAACTATTGTAAATATCATAGGCTAATTAGCCATCCAATTGGAAAGTTCTTCATGTTGAAAGACAAAATCATAGAGTTGTAAAAGAATGGTGTCATCACTTTCGATGAGGAGGAATCGACTGCCAATTTGATAATAATAGTGGTTGATGAATCACCGATATCCACAAGAAAAGAAATAATAAGGTTTGGCTCTTTGGACTCGGTTCATGTTGAGGTGTCTATTCCAAACAAAGCTTCTATACTGAATGAGTTCAGCTTGCTACAAGGAGATGAGAGCACTGATGGGGGCAATGAGCCTACTGAGAATCAATTTGAAGATGAAGGATGGACTTTGGTTACTCGCAAAAGAAGTAAAAGGAGGGACCCACTTCTATCCAAGGTGACTCCAAAGAGGAATAAGGTGTTGAAGAAGCTTGTCAAGTCAACACAACTTGCTTCCTCAAAGATTCAATCAAAGTCTCGAGGGCCGAGAAAGATCTTCAAATCGCAGGTAGAAGATTGCATAGAACAGAAGCCTAAGCAACCAATTACTTTGGTGGAATACATGCCAAAGGAGTTAATGGATGCTAAATTGTGTATTTCATGCTGTCATGTTGAGGGAGAGCTCAAACAAGATAACAATGTGGACACTCAAGAAGCAAAGGCCTACTATATGACTGTTGAAAAGATCACCTTTACTGATGTAGATCGCGTGCTTTTTGTTTGTTGCAGGTTATATCTACAAAAGGAAGGCGAATTGAATCTTGCTTGATCCAGGTTCAGCCGTCAACATTATGCCTCTCAAGACCTTCAAGGAAATTGGCATACCTATGGATGAACTAAAGTAAAGTCAATTGGTCATACATGGCTTCAACCAGAATGGATAAATGGCTATTGGTAGAATTCAACTTCAGTTGCGTACTGATGAGATGGAGTCAAGTGTTCTTCTTCATATGATTGATGCAAGAACAACTTACAACATATTTTTAGGGCGTCCTTGGATTCATGGAAATAAGGTATTGCCTTTAACTGACCATCAATGTTTCAAATACTCAAAAGATGGAAAAGTAAGAATGGTCGTAGCTGATTCAAAGTCATCCACTGAAGTTGAATCATATTTCGTCGATGCAAAGTTCTACATTGAAGAATTTTCGATTGAGGAAATTCAACCAGCTCTTGAGGAAGTTAAAGTAAGGGCTCTTGCAAAGAAGATTGAAGAAGGGGAATCTTCCTCAACAAAAGAAAGCGACTATAATGCCTTAGCAAAGACAAGTCAAATAGTTGTTAAAAAAATAAAGCTTCATTTTGTACATGTCTCCAAAGGCAAAGATGATCAATCTTCTTCCTCAAATCAAGAAGATATCATACAAAGCTTGAAAGATTTGACACTACCAATCACCAGTCTTGTTTCCCCTAAAGTTTTTAAATCACTGTTGAAAGGTTTTACAAAGCCTTCCAAGAGCTTGATAGTTGAGCTTGGAGCATTGCCAGCCACAAGAACAAGTGGTTTTGACCCCAGTGCTTACAAATTATTGGCTAAAGCTGGGTATGGTTCTAATGATGTAGCCAAATTGACAAAGGACTTCGAAGATGGTGAACAGTCGTCAATTGGGATTCACAAAGTATGAAAGGAGAAGAATACTGCTGATCAAAAGTCTAAAGTTGGTCTAGGGTATCAAGCATTTGCTCCTTTATGCTTGAAAATCAGAAAAAAACCTTTAATTATATTTCTGCTGAAGAAATAAAGAAGACAAAACACAAAGTTTCGAGAGCTTCTGTTTTCAGTTGATTAGGAGCTCCTTCAAATCGCATTTCGGTCTTTAATCGAATTTGAACCCTAGAAAGTGCAATACCAAGAAAAAGCAGAACCCCCATCCACCAAAGACTTGGGATTTCAAAACCAAGTAAAGGAAAGAAGAATAAAAAGAAGCAGTCTATTATTACTATAGAGTGCAATGACTTGCGCAGCAAAATCTCCTCTTGGATGAAAAGAAAAACTGAGTGGTTGGTGTGAACCCCTCCCCCAAATATCATAGGCATGGTGAATGCATGTGACTAAGGACAGAAATGCACGTGAATGTATGAGTCGCCACCTTGTTTAATTATTTTCGGGTAAACTAGGAAAAAACCCTAAATGACTCCAATTTTAATTAACCTAAATGCTAGATTAATTATCCCAATGATTAAGGCACAATCTACGAACCCGAGATGGATCCCGAGACTATGTCATGCTGATGAACTAACCGATGAATGAATGCTTTGCAAGGTGAATGATGTAATTGGACCAAATGAAATGTTTATGTGATTTTGACTTGCCGCCCGGGGTGAAATCCCGAACGTGCCTACGTACTTCCGTTTGAATGGAAGATCAAAGTCAACGTAGTTCGATAGGCCTTCTTTGAAGGGCTTTGAAGGTGTATGCTTAATGCATGAGTGTGTGTATGCTTTGTGCATGATTTTGTGTATGCTTTGTGCATTTTGTGTGTATGCTTTATGCATGATTTTGTGTATGCTTCGTGCATGATTGTGTGTATGCTTCGTGCCTGATTTTTGTTTAGGCATTTTGCCAAAGAGTTGATTGATTTGATTTTAGGCATTTGATGCCAAAAATGTTGATTTTGATTGATTTTAAGGCATTTTGCCAAAAGATTGATTTAGGCAATTAGATTGCCAAAATGATTGATTTTAGGCGATTGTCGCCAAAATGATTGATTTATTTTATGGCGTTTTGCCAAAAATGTTGATTTAAGCGATTTGTCGCTAAAATGGTTGATTTTAGGCCTTTGGCCAAAATTGTCCGATTTTACGGCTTTGAGCCGAAAATGGTTGATTTTAAAGGCATTTTGCCAAAAATGTCGATTTTACGCGATTTGTCGCTAAAATGGTTGATTTTAGGCCTTTGGCCGAAAATTGGTTCATTTTAAGGCATTTTGCCAAAAATGTCGATTTTACGGCTTTGAGCCGAAAATGGTTGATTTTAAAGGCATTTTGCCAAAAATGTCGATTTTAAGCGATTTGTCGCTAAAATGATTGATTTTAGGCCTTTGGCCAAAAGGTGTTGTTTTAGGCAATTGGTTTACCAAAATGCGCGATTTAGGCGATTGTCGCCTAAATGGTTGATTTTGAGGCCTTTGACCAAAATGGTTCAATTCTACGACTTTTAGTTGAAAAAGATTGATTTTAAGGCGTTTCGCCAAAATGGTTCGGTTTTACGACTTTTAGCCGAAAAGGTTGATTTGTAGGCATTTTGCCAAAAAATGTTGATTTAGGCTTTTAGTCACAATTATTGATTAATTGGACTTAAGCCGGATTTGTTCGAAATAAGGCAGTTGAACCGTAGTTATCAATTAACTTGGCTCTTTTAGCCAATATTGTCGGATTTAAACTTTAATACGGCGATTATTGATTAACCGGGCATTTGAGCTTAATCAAATTAATTTAAGACGGTTTATTTGTCTAAATGATGATGTGAATGCGTTTATGCAATTATAGAATTATTAAGAGTAGAAAAGAAGCATGCATGAAGTGCTAAAATTAAATAGGCAGAGTTTCGTTTACGTACCTGATTCAATCGTCGACCACTTCTTAACTCCAGGTTAAGCTCCTCGTTTAGGTATATTAATTAATTTTTAATTTTATTTAATTTTAGTGGTCAAATATCACAATAAAAATGCAATAAAAATTAAATTAAAATGCAAAAAGCGGTAAAGAAAACGCAAGGAGCGTGAGAGGGAGAAGGATTCGTCCGTCAAAACAGACAAGGCGTGCCAAAAATGGTCTGAAAATGGCCTATTTATAGGCCATTTTCGGATCCCCGGCGGTAGCTACCGCCTGTCTCGGCGGTAGCTGCCGCCGGAGGAGCTGGGCGGCAGCTGTCGCCCGGCTCGGCGGTAGGCACCGCCCGGGAGGGCGGTAGCTACCGCCCTGTCGGTGGGGCGACAGGGCTCGCCCAGGGGGTGGGGGGCCAAGCCCTGCCCGCGCGGGGCGACAGGCCCCGCGCGTGCTGGCGGTAGGCCTCGCCCGCGCGGGGCGACAGGCCCCGCCCGCGCGGGGCGAGCGGCCTCGCCCGAGGCCTCGCCCGCGCGGGGCGAGAGGCAACGCTCTCGCGGGGCGAGCGGCCTTGCCCGCGCGGGGGGGCGGCAGCTACCGCCCAGTTTGGGCGGCAGCTGCCGCCAGGCCCGGCGGCCGGCCCCGCCGTGCCCGGCGACCGGCCCCGCCGTGCCCGGCGGCCTGCGCCGCCGTGGTCGGTTTGGCCACCGTGCCTCGCTCCGGGAGCCTTTTTTTGGGAGTTCCGGACCTCCAAAAAATATTCCGGGACCTGTTCCGCGATCCTCGCGACATTCCGGACATTTTAAGTACCATATTGACATATTTTCGGTGAACTTCCGAAATAGCCTCCGGTCCGGCCGGATTGTTTGCAGTCCGGAAAAACAGGCTTTCTGAGCCTCAAAATTTTGGTGTTCACAGTTGCCCCCCACCGTCGACCATAAAAAATGATTTATGGGAGTCGGTGGTTGTCCGAAACGTAAATTTTGTAGGCGAAAATTGGACGCGTCCGGAAGACCCGCCTTTTGGCTATTTGCTTATAAATAGCTTGAAAAACTCAATTTCATTCATTCTAAACTTTCTAAGTTAAGGAACTCTCTCAAATTCTCTCAACTTTCTAGGTTTTAAGGCTTCTTTCATGGCTTCCTCTGATCTGAGCGGTGAGGAATACCTGGGGTCTCTGGGGATCTCGCTAGACGACGTCAATCTTACGGCGGACGCTAGCACTCACGCCTCTATAACAGGCATCTTCGCTCAGGTACGCCTCTTATTATTATTATTATTATTATTATTATTATTTGCCTCTGTGACCAGAACGTGATTTTCGGGCCTCTGTGGCCTGAAAGTGATTTTTCGGGCCTCTGTGGCCTGAAAGTGATTTTTCGGGCCTCTGTGGCCTGAAAGTGATTTTTCGGGCCTCTGTGGCTTGAAAGTGATTTTTCGGGCCTCTGTGGCCTGAAAGTGATTTTTTCGGGCCTCTGTGGCTTGAAAGTGATTTTTCGGGCCTCTGTGGCCTGAAAGTGATTTTTTCGGGCCTCTGTGGCCTGAAAGTGATTTTTTCGGGCCTCTGTGGCCTGAAAGTGATTTTTCGGGCCTCTGTGGCTTGAAAGTGATTTTTCGGGCCTCTGTGGCCTGAAAGTGATTTTTTCGGGCCTCTGTGGCCTGAAAGTGATTTTTCGGGCCTCTGTGGCCTGAAAGTGATTTTTTTTTTTTTTTTCAGTTTGTCTTATTAGTATGCGTGCTAAGATATTATCCTTAGTAAAGAACCAAGGAACAATTCTTATATTGCTTTACCTTTAGGATCCTCACATTAGATTGGATGTGGCTGAGACCTCTATGTCCGAAATCCCGATCGAGATATTGGATCCGAGCCACCCGGTCGGGGCAATCATCTATCCGTCCCGTTTGGGTTACCTGAGGCAATTTGATGCCGGCCGAAATAGCCACAAGGAGCTGCTGGGTGCTTTGGCCGAGAGATGGTGGGATACTACTAACACTTTTCATTTTTCTTGGGGCGAGATGACAATGACCCCGGTGGATTTTTCTGTGATTACCGGAATCCCTTTCGGTATTCGGGCGATCGAATTATATGATGACTGGAGGACAGAGGTTTCCTCTGATCGGATGGTGGAATTAATTGGTACAGACCTGCCTCGGATTGTCGGGCCAGGCTCCGCTACTCCAGCTTTGAGTGTTTCTAGGCGCTGGCTATATCTCCAAGCCCCCGACATTTATGCTAGACATAGGCGGGGAAAGCTGACTGCTACTCAGGTTGCCAGGTTCACCTTGTTGCTGATGTTTGCTTCGACCTTTTGGTCCAACAGGAAGGAAAGGTTTAATCCTTCTATCTTGAAGAGTTTAGAAAACCTAGCCCATCTCACGGAGTACGACTGGGCCGGCGCTATTCTGAGCCGTATGTATGATGACATGTGCGATCTGAGTCGGAGCCACTGTAAACTTAGCGGGACCTACTACTTCTGGGAGGTAATGCGAAGAACATTCTGTATATTTTTCTGTTTTATTAGCCCTCTTTTGACTTTTGTTTCTTCTTTGTTGCAGCTTTGGGCATTTGAGTATTTTCCTTACACTCGCCCGGAGCAGATTCATGCGGATCTCGGATTAGGGCTGGTACCTTTGGCTTGGAGATGGTATCGAACTAACCTTCATACCAGTCGGCACAAACACTCGCTAAAAGACCTGAGAACCTTTTTTGATACGTGTAGCCCGGTGCAGGTATGTATTCAGTAATTCTCGAATACGTTGAATAAAAAAGATTTATCAACATATTGGTGTCTTTTATAGGTTGAAGTGGGGGCTATGGCCATTCGCCTACAGAGCTGGATCCAGGTTGATCCTCATTTTCAGAGGTCGGACGACTTGTCTCGATGGAGGGTGATCCCGTCGCATCCCGTCCTGAGACGATATTACCTGGGCGAGAGAGTAGGCTTTCAGATAAGGAGCTGTCGTTCCATCCCTTATCCTCCTCCCGGGGACATGCGAACGGGCAGGCAGATGACTCTCACTGATGCGCATACTGAGGGTATTCCGTATGGAGAGTTCATCTTGGAGGGAGATTATGCTGAGTTCTGCAGACTCTTTCTGATGCAGCCTATTGGATCGCGGCTTGATAGTTTTCAGAGATCAGCTCCTTTCCATCCGCCCGCTACCCGCTCTTCTCGGGCCGCTGGTTCTTCGAGTAGGACTCCAAAGAGGAGGCCTACGACTGATCCGTCTTCTTCTACTCGGGCTGAAGGTTCATCTCAAGCCGGCCCTAGCCACTCGGCCGGCCATTCCAGGGCTCCCCGGGCTGTGACAGAGGCTACCGGGTCACTTCATTCAGACTTGGCCAATTTACGTCTTCCGTACAGCATTTCCTACCATACTCCTGACGCTCCTTTAGCCTTTCGAGAAGTCTCGTTGAACCATGTGGATCGCTTGGCTCTGCCTTCTGAGGACATTACCGAGGTACGTAAAAACTGCTAAATCTCTCACAAAAATGATTCATAAGAGATTTGACGTTGATTTGCATTCATTTTCATCATTCATCATTTTTTTTTTTTTTGTAGGTTCCTGTCGGATTGATCAATCAAATGATGGAATTGATGCTCGGGATGCAGCAAGAACTGTCTTCGTCCTGGACTCGTGAGGCTTACAGTGATCAGAGAAGGCAGAGGCCCCGTCGCTGAAGTCATGGTTGCCGAATTTTTCTGTTCCTCTTTCTTTCTTTCTTATCTGACTACTGTACTAAACTTTGACCATGCTTCTGTACTGTATCTTTGTGTTGAGTTTTGTTTTGTACCTGCACTTGGTTAGTATTGAAATATATGTATGCATGAAACAAAATGAGTTTATTATTATGGTTATTTTATTATTATTATTTTTTTTTTTTACTTTTATGATCATTATTTTTTCTCATTTTTATTATATATATATATATATATATATATATATTTTTTTTTTTTTTTTTTTTTTTTTTTGCGTGGCGGTCGCTACCGCCATCATTTAGTGGCAATTTGGCGGCCGCTGCCGCCGTCATTCGGTGGCAATTCGGCGGCTGCTGCCGCCATCATTCGGCGGCTGCTGCCGCCCTCATTCGGTGGCAATTCGGCGGCTGCTGCCGCCATCATTCGGCGGCTGCTGCCGCCTTCATTCGGTGCATCTTCTCCTATAAAAGCTTGCTCTTTGTCTTGGCTCTTCACTCATTCCTCATTTTCTATCTTCTTCTTTTCTCTCTGTATTTATCTTTTCCAAAGAATGAATCCTTCTTTCAATCATAGCATGCACAGCTGGGTTAGGAGTCTCTCCAAAGTTGAAAAGATCAACTTGAAGAGGTATGGCCTCTCTCCTATCATTACTCTCAGGGGGGTAGTGATCGACTGGAACTTTTTATGGGCCTGTATCAGATTCTGGGACCCTGAGGCCCATGTTTTTCGGTTCGGGGCCATGATGGAGGAGATGTGTCCTCTTTTCGAGGAGTTTTGTGCTATCATAGGGTGTGACCCTAATGCCCCTTTAGTCAGGCATGAGGTTAAAGTTGGATATGTTCGGTCATTTGAAAGTTTATTTCAATTCAGCCGGCCACAAGCTAGGGCGATGATTGTTGACGATCAGAAGGCGATTCTGCTGCCCCTGATTGATGAATTTTCAGAGGTTCTTTCAGATGACCCAGACCGGATGAGGCTTAGGATGCGGGCTTTTGTATTTTGCTTATTATCTGGTTTCTTGTTTAATAAGGACCCAGGCTTCGGGGATCTGCGATTTTGCCCTATGATTCGACAGATGGAGGACATGAGTTGCATTGGTGGCATTGTGCTAGCAGAAACTATCAGGAGCCTTGACAGAGCTGCTTTAGGCTTCGAGGACTGGACGGTTTCCCCGATTATTCTCCAGGTACTTCTTTTCTTCTCATCTCTTCCTTACTTATTGTTTTGGTTCATTCCCTTGTAATAGAAAGGATCCATTACTCAGGTTTGGTTGAAGGATCACCTTCAAGTGGTCGCTGCTCCTACCCATTTGCCTTACAACCCTTCTCAGTATCGTATGCGGAGGATCTTGATCACACACCCGTCTGCTGATGCATGGACCTCATGGCTGATTGAATTGGGTCCAAACGAGGTATTGTGGTTTGTTCCCTGGTATGACACTACCTGCTTTATCCAGGTTAGCTCTCGTCATGCTCGGGTTTACCTTTTAGGCCTTACACACTGTACTTGGTATTGTGCTTCGCGCGTTCTGAGACAGATGGGGATAGATCAGACTGTTCCGACCATGGATGATTCCCTAGCTGATTCAGCCATCACTCCGGGAGTTACTCGAGCCGTCCTTAGGGCCTGGGTTAGGGACCATCATATGGTTAGACCTTCACCTAATCCTGCTGGTATTCAGACTTCCCCTGAGTACCGGTCTTGGTTTATGACCATTGTCTGGCCAGTTGAGAAGCTGAGGAGGAACGCACTGCTGAGTGTACTTGAAGGTTGGACTCAGGCTGACGCTGGTAATGAGGCTGGGACTGATAAGAAGATTCTGTTGGCTCCCCAGACAGGAAATGTTGGAGAGAGTTCGGGAACTGGGGATGACTCAGAGGACGTTGCCCCACGGAGGCGACGGGGTACCTAGACTCTAATAGGCTTTTGGACTTTTGGTGTTTTGGCTTTGTTTTAACTCTTTTGACTTTTTGTTGGGGACTTTGGCTTTGGATTTTGGGTGTTATTTGGAATTTTGGATGTATGTTCCTTTGGATTTGGACTTTATTATTTATTTTTCTTGGTCTCTTTGGTTTTCTGTTTGACTTTGGACTGTTTGACTTTATTGCTTTCAATTGGGCATGTCATTAAGCTTTCCAAGCATTTTCCAACTTCATTTATTCAAGCACTGATTTTTGCCTAAGCCGCCCTTTCGGGTTTTCAACTTAGCGAGCTACCCACTTTTGCCTAAGCCGCCCTTTTCTGGTTTTCAACTTAGCGGGCCCCGATTTTTGCCTAAGCCGCCCTTTCGGGTTTTCGACTTAGCAGGTTTTTTTTTTATTTTTTTATTATTTTTTATTTATTTTTTTTTTTTTATTATTAGCAAAGAAGAAAGAACGATGAAATGATGATTTTTATTAATGTTTAGGCCGTACCCAATGAGGGCTGCCTACATATCTCCGATATATAATTTCTTTTTTTCCGAAGAGAATCAGGTCTAATGTAGTTCGTTTTACATTATGCAAATGATTACAATTTACACAAAATATCTTTTTAACTGATCTAAATTACATGGATTAGTGAATTCCAAGCCATCCAAATCAGTCAAAATAACGGCTCCGCCTGACAAGATCTTCTTCAACACATACGGTCCAGCCCAATGAGGACGGAACTTCCCCCGTGGATCTATGACCGGTTGTCTAATTTCCTTCAGAACCAAACAACCTTCTTCCAGTTTCCGGTCTTTGACCCTCTTGTTAAAATGTCGCGCCATTCTTCTTTGATAAACTTGAGTTTGGTGGATTGCTCGCAATCGCTTTTCATCCATAGCCAAGAGCTGCAAATGATAATTCTCAGCCCAATTTGCTTCACTGATCTGGCTTTCCCGGATAACCCTCGCCGACTGAACTTCCAGCTCAATAGGCAATACTGCTTCCATGCCATATACTAAGGAATACAGGGTTGCCCCAGTAGGTGTTCTAATTGAAGTCCTATATCCCCATAAGGCGTTCGGCAACTGTTCATGCCAAGCTTTGTGCTTCTTAATTGTCTTTTGCAAAATAACTTTTATGGCCTTATTTGCAGCTTCTACAGCCCCGTTCGTTTGTGGACGATAGGGTGAGGACTTATGATGTTGAATTCTCGTCTCTTTCAATAAATTAGCAAATTCACCCTGGAAGTGAGCTCCATTATCCGTGGTGATCTCGAATGGTGTTCCGTACCTGCAAAGGATGTTGGTACGAACGAACTGTGCTGCCTTCTTGGCATTCAGAATCGAATAAGAGGCTGCCTCGATCCACTTAGTGAAATAATCTATAGCAACCAAAATGAACTGGTGACCGTTGGAAGCCTTCGGGTGGATTTTTCCGATCACGTCTATGCCCCAGGTCGCAAAAGGCCATGGTGAAGTGATAGGATTCAGATTGACCGGAGGCTGTTTTTGCAATTTAGCAAAAATTTGACATTCGTGGCACTTCTGTGCATGCCTCACACAATCTGCCTTCATGGTTGACCAGTAATAACCTAGGTTCATGATTTTTCGAGCCAAGGCTATCCCGTGCATGTGTGGGCCTGATTCCCCGTTATGTAAGGAATCCATGATGGTTTGAGCTTCTTCCTCATCGACGCACCTTAGGTGCAGGCCATTCCAACTTCTTTTGTACAGAATTCCTCCAGTAAGGAAATATCCGGATGTTAGTTGTCTCAATGTCCGTTGATCAGTTTTGGTGGATCCCTCCGGGTAAACTTCACTCTGAAGATAATTCTGTATATCCCAATACCAGGGCTTATCGTCGACCAAATTCATGATATGTGCTGGCTGTTTCTGTAGCCGCACTGTCAAGGGTCGAATGATTCGATCCTCTTCTATATTGACCATGGAGGCTAGAGTGGCTAGAGCATCTGCAAACTGGTTTTTGGCTCGTGGCAAGTAATGGAAGGACAAACAATCAAATTGTTGAGCCAATTCATCCAAGCGTTGTAGGTAAGGAACCAAACGCTCTTCTTTAATTTTCCATTTCCTTAAAGCCTGGGAGACTATTAAGTTGGAATCTCCGGAAACCTTGAGGATCTTTATCTCCTTTTCCAAGGCTGCTTCTAACCCTCTTATGCAAGCTTCATACTCGGCTTCATTGTTAGTGCAGTTGAAATCCAATTTGACTGCGATTGGGATGTATTCTCCACAAGGAGTTTTGAATACAACTCCAACCCCATTTCCATGATAATTCGAAGCTCCATCGAAGTACATCTCCCAGACTTCACTTTCTAAGTTTAACAAGTCTTCGTCAGGAAATTCCACTTCCAGCATTCGGTCTCTGACTGGTAATTCAGCTAATTGATCAGCCAAGGCTCCGCCTTTCACCGCCTTTCGTTGTACAAATTTTAAATCATAAGCTGCGAGCACCGACACCCACTTAGCCATTTTACAGTCAAGAACTGGCCTCTCCATAAGGAATTTCAAGGGGTTCGACTCAGAAATAACGCACGTAGTGTAAGACGAGAGGTAGTGCTGTAGCTTGGTACAGGCCCAGACTAGAGCCAGACACAACTTCTCTATCTTATTGTATTTTAGCTCATATTCTAGCATCCTCTTACTAAGGTAATACACGGCATTTTCTACCCTTGTATCCTCTGCTTGTTGAGCTAGCATCGCACCCATTGCTTCTTCTGTCACTGATAGGTACAACAGCAAAGGCTTTCCTAGCCTTGGTGGCTGTAAAACCGGCGGGGATAGCAAATATCGTTTGACTTGGTTGAAAGCTTCCTGACAGTCCTCATTCCACTTGACTGCTACTCCTTTCCTAAGTAACTTGAACATAGGGCCACAAGTGTCCGCCAGTTGATTGATGAACCGGCTGATATACTGTAGTCTTCCCAGGAAACCCCGGACTTCTTTTTCCGTTCTTGGAGCCGGCATTTCCAGGATGGCTTTGGCTTTTGAAGGGTCAATCTCTATGCCTTTTCGACTGACCATATGCCCCAGAAATACTCCGGATGTAGCTCCGAACAGACACTTTGCTGGGTTGAGCTTCAGATTATACTTTTGAAGCCTAAGGAAGAACTTCTCGAGTGCTGTTGTATGCTCTTCAGCTGTTTTCGATTTAACAACCATGTCGTCCACGTACACTTCTACTTCTTCGTGAATCATGTCATGGAAGATGGCTGTCGCCATTCTTTGATAGGTTGCCCCGGCATTTTTGAGCCCAAAAGGCATAACTTTGTAGCAATAAGTTCCCCATTCCGTGATGAATGCCGTTTTCTCTTTGTCTGGCACATGCATCATTATTTGGTTGTATCCGACAGCAAGATCGGTCAAGGAGACCATCTCGTGTCCCGCCATTCGGTCTACTAACAAGTCAATATGCGGTAGGGGGAAGTCATCCTTCGGACACGCCTTGTTTAAATCCCTATAATCAACACACATTCTGACCTTGCCATCTTTCTTCGGCACTGGCACAATATTTGCTAACCATGTTGGGTAGGCGATGGGTTCTATGAACTTGTTTTCCAGTTGCTTGGCCACTTCTTCCTTGATCTTCAAAGACCATTCTGTCTTCAGCCTTCTTAGCTTCTGTTTTACTAGGCTTAGCCTCGGGGTATACTGGGATTTTGTGTACCGCTATTGCTGGGTCAATTCCCGTGATGTCGCTTGCCTTCCACATGAAGCAATCGGCGAACTTCTTCAAGCATTCACTGACTTGTTTCCTGTTCACACAGTCAAATGCAATGTATGTATAGTTCATTTTCTTCTTTGCCAATTATTATTTTTTCTTTTTCATTTTTTACTTTCGTTTATTTCTTTTCTTTATTTTTGCTTGGAAATGCTTGGAAAGATAGACACGCGGGGTAATCAAGAATCTGCAAACCTTTATTGATTATGACGGAATCGTCTTCAAAGATTACATCAAATTTAAAACCTGGATTTTCAAAATCCGACACAGACGACTCAGGATTGGGACTGGACTCCGGCTCAGTTTCATACTCGGGGTCAGACTCAAACTCAATACAGGACTTGATTTCGACTTTTGACTCTAGGTTCGACTCGGGAGGGGGTTCATAAGCAGCACGCTCCTCCTCAGTGTACCAGTTGGTGAGAGGCCCTTCATTCGGCTTGATTAGGCTCAGCAGATCTTGGTCTTCGCCATTTCCTGTAATGACTGCAACCTCATCAAAGAGACTAGGCTGCATGAAGTCTTCTACTTTCGGATCGGTCTTTGTTTCAGGCTTGTTACCCCATACATCAGAGAATATTTCTAACCCAGGCAGCATCTTTTTGGCAGTCGGGCAGTAAAATGGTTCTTGGAAGTTACGATAAGGAATCGTCTCTCCCGATTTGCAGAAGTGACTATTTAAAGTCAAGAAGCGTGATGGCATCTGTATGTTTTTCTTCTTTCCTTTTCTGGTCTTCTCAGCACGGTCTTCATCAGTAGGCTGATAACCTAGCCCGAAAGTCCCTTCATTCACCGGACATTCCCAGGCTTGCAATGTGGGGTATGTCTTTCCGGACCTTGCCATATTCATTCCTGGCAGATAGGACATTTTCAGCATTAAAGGAACTATACAATTGATCTGCACCGTCCCGAAATCAAAGAGAATTCGGGAGTTTGTAGTCTTCCCTTCTATGAACTGCACAGTGTCAAATTGAAATCCCGAAAGGGGCAAGTTGGTAGTCTCAGGGTTGACCTCAAAGAGAGGCTCGCCTTTCGGCTTTTTCAACTGATTGTAGTCATCTCCCTGGATAGTAATAACCTTGTCCTCATAAGGAAACTTGACTTTTTGGTGTAAGGACGAGGGTATTGCCTTGGCATGGTGGATCCATGGTCGACCCAAAAGTAGATTAAAGCTGGTTGGTACATCAATTACCTGGAATGGGACTTCCATCACTAGCTGGCCCGACTGTCAATTTTAGCATAGCAACCCCCAATACTTCCCTTCGGGTACTATCATAGGCTTTCACTATCTGGTCAGATGGAATGAAATCTGTCTCTTCTAACCCCAAACAGCTGGCTACCCTTAGTGGGCAGACGTTCAATGCTGACCCATTGTCAATGAGAACCATGGGTACAGTTTTGTCTCTAGTCTGAATGGTGACATAAAGAGCGTTGTTGTGACTGCCTTCCCTCCTTAGGTAGGTCATCATCAGAGAACCCGATGCTTTGTATTTTAGATGATTGAGTGAGAGGTGGACACTAGCACTTCAGGGCTAACCTCTACCGATGTCTGAAGTTGGCTCAAAGCCTTGCAAAGAGCTTGGCGATGAGGAAAAGATGATGCTAAAAGTTCCCAGATTGACACCTTAGCTTGTGTCTTTTTTAATTGTGATAGGACCGGATCCTCCTTCTCCTCTGTTCTTTGGTAGGGATTATTTGAAATTTTGTCCAAGACTAGAGGTTCATACTGTCTCCCGCTTCTGGTTATAGCATCGACCTCCTCAGATAGGTCATTCAGGTCTAGGACACAGATTTCATTCATTTCCAAGAATAGCTCGAAAGGATCGGTCAATTCTCGGTCAGAAACAACAGCATTTACCCCTTGATTTGGTAAAGGGTTAGTGCTAATGTTGGGTTTGCTTCGTGGAATAATCGAACCATTATCCACTAGGTCTTGAATGCGATTTTTGAGGGTCCAACATGCTTCAGTCTTGTGCCCATATCCCTGATGATACTCACAATATTCATCGGTTTTGTAATTCCTTGGTAGTGGGTTGGGTGGTGGTCTTGCTTCCAAAGGTTTGATATAGTTTGCCTTTACAGCCTCTCGGAATACTAAAAGGATTGGCATTCCGAGATCAGTGTAGGTTCTTCTTGGCTGACTGCCGGTTCTCATATTTCCCACACGTAGAGGATTTGTGGGAGTAATACTTGCCACTTCATGGACTTTGCTAACTTGACTAGGTTTTTTGTATTTTGAGGTCCCCGATTCTTCTTTTAGTTGCCCCATTTGAAGTAAATCCTCCACCTTCGTAGCAGTGGCAATGAGCGACTGAATGATGGCAGATATTGAGTTTGTAACTGTTGTTGATAGACAGGCAATAAATTTTTTAAGGATTATGTCTACCTGTTCTTGTTCTGAAGGTCGATTGATCATTTGGGCGGCTTGGCCCTCCACCTCGTAAGGAACGAGGAAAAGGGTTCATTGTTCTTCTGTTTGGTAGTTTCTAGCTCTCTTCGAGTAACATCAACTTCTATATTATAGTGATACTGAGAATTAAAAGCATTGCAAACATCCTCCCAGGTCTTCATCTTAGAGCGGTCCAAACTGACAAACCATCCTCAAAGCAGCACCAGTCAGGGATTGTTGGAACAACTGAGCAAGGAGCTCGCTGCTCAATCCAAAGGGGTTAAGGGCACCCACATACATTTTCAATGTAGTTTTAGGACAAGGTAGTTCCATCAAATTTGTCCATGTTTGGCATTTTGAACTTGGTTGGTAGTCTTGCTTCGGGGAACAAGGACAAAGAGTCCATGTCCACCACCTCCTTGTGGGTCTTTAAAGCAGTAACAGACCTTTCTAGCAATTCCAGTTTTTCTCTCATTCTTTGAGCTTCCAGCTCAGAAGCAGTTTTGGAGGTCATTTCATCCAAGTTAGGGTTTGAAGACGTAGGCGTAGAGCCAGGTCCTTGGTTGGAGGCAGCAGGACCACTCCCCCCAGCGGAAGCCCCACTTCCATTACCACCACTTAATTCAGCTAATAGGGCGGTTCTTTGGGCAGCCAATGCCTCATTCATCCTAGCCTGTATTCTGGCTTCCATTTGTTCCATGAGAGTTTGGATGTCAACTAGTGATGCCATCGGTGTAGTTGAGGTTGGTGATAGCACTGTAGGCGTGTCTGGTATTATTGTGGTCGCTTGCACAGGGGGTACCTGTAAGTGTAAGGGTAATCGCATTAGGGTATAGTGGGCGGTATCGTGTGTCAGAGTAACTGATATGAGGTAGATCGACTCTCTGTCCAACTGTGCATGACTGACAAATAGAAGGATATTTTTGTGTCCCTCCACTCTCTTCTCTCTCTTTTTCTTTTTATTTAATGCTTATGGTATGTCGTGAATGCGCACAACAACACGTCATAATTCATTTTTAATGGAATGATTCAGCATCATCGGGTGCATACAGTCCTAAGGGATCGGTTCTATAGGCTATGACACAAATAGAGAATCGGCTTATTAAGGGACCCTGGAAACTTGAGTAAGGATATACTAAACCACAATGTGAAACAAAGAGTTTCCTGCGTTGGGTCCAATGGTACGCATACTCATGGTCCACCCCCAAAAGGATTAGGGATGGTTTGCGGTAACAGGGAGGACGCTTTGGCTGTCCGTCGCATAATCAAAGAGACCTGCCGATCAGCGCTACTTGCTATCCAGACTCAGAAGTTTGAACAGAAGAGAAGAAATTCATTTGAATTCATTTTTTATGCAATGAGAAAAAGATTCTCAATTCGTGCAAATAATCAACAGGTTTTAAGTTTTCATGTTATTAGGCAAATTTAATTATAAGCGAATCAGAAAGAGCTTAATCTCCGTGGGGTACACTGCAAAAAATCAAA
>NC_143155.1:12394683-12419126 GCF_041381405.1 Jatropha curcas
AACTCTGCGGAGAAGATTGCAGAGCTTCCGTTGGATCAGCAACTTCCTACTACCTGAGAAGTTTGGAGAGAAGGGGGGTGAGTTTTGCAACTCAGTGAATAATAATAAATAATACACACCACATACAGTCACACGAAATGCGCCCTAATATACTGAATGATCACACAACAATCAATCATATGGCATAACATCAGCACCCACAAACAATATCACCTTCAAATAATCACATCACGTGGAAATTAGTCAGTGGAGTCACCGAACCCCCGATGAGCCGTCCTCCCACATGGCTCATCCTCTCACATGTGCACCAGGGAGCCGATCCCCCATACTGGCCGACCGGTCTAATCCTCACTTGACCAGCCCTCTCATTGTTTTTCTATCCTCTCTTTTCTTTTTCATACCAACAGGAGGCAACCCGGTGGTCTCCATCCAATCTAGATCATCAAGCGCTCACAACAGGAGGCCACCCTGCGAGCTGCGATCAAATCTAGACTGTCCGGTGCGCAACGACGAGAAGCCAACCTGTGGTTAACGGTAACGGTAACGGTAGGTGCACACGGGGGCACCGATCTCCCATTTACCCGGCTAACAGAAACAGAATCAGGATCCATATAACAGAATCAGAATATAACAGAAATCAGAATCAGGATCTGTATAACAAAAACAGTCTCACAAACCCATGGAGCGAAGTTCTAGCTTTGATTCTGTCCTGGAGGAGCACTAGATGGACCCGAGTGATCTAAGCAAAGTAAGAACGACACAAAAGAAAATAATTCTATCAAACAAAATATTTCTTTACCACTCTAAGAATTTTATTTTATATTCTAAATTTTTCTACGTAATTTAATCTCGATATTTAATTTCTTTTCTGTAATAACTTTTTATTTTTCTACCGAACTCTATTTTATTTATTTTCTTCTGAAATCTATTTTATTTCCTACCCACATTTATTTCATTTTCTACCGAAATTTCGGCAGCATCCCCCCTAAAAATTGGACTATCTACCTGTTAGAATATCAACAATATACCAATAATTCCAAACCGCACAGCCCATCCATCGGGCAATCAATCAATTCAATTTGCCCATCCTCCATCCGAAATACAATATTAACATTACCTTTAATTCTCAATTCCTTATTTCATTCCATTCACAATATTATCATCAAAATTCCTCAATAAATTAATCAAAGGATTTTAATTCAATCAACACTTATATTATAAATCAATACTAAAAATTAAATTAACTTAATTCAACTACTCACAATTACTAAATTAAATTAACTAAATTAATTAACTACAATAATAAAATTTATTTAATTAACTAAAATTACTAAAATTAAATTATACCCAATATATATTACTGCCGGAATTGTTTGACCGAAAATGGAGGTTACACGTGCCGGAATGAAGAGCAGGTGGAGGCTGGTGGCCGGAGGTGCACTGGAGCAGCGGCAGAGCTGCTGTGACGTCGGCGGAGGTGTGATCTGTTGTGGCGGATCAGTGGGGGAGCAGCAGCATAATGACGGTGGCGCGACAAGGTGGAGATCGTGCTGTTGCCGTGCGCTGCGCGATCTGGCAGAGGGCGGAGCTACTGGCGGAGCTGCTGCGACGTCGAGCTGCAGCGAGGTGGCGCGCGAGGAGGCCCGATCGACTGGAGGTGTCGCGCGACCTGCTGCTGTCTCGCCAGAAATGCAAACGCAAGGAAGGAAGGGAAAGAAAGAAAGAAGAGAAAGGAAGAAAGAAAGAAAAGAAAGGAAGAAGAAGAGGAGGAGGTGGCGCGGTGGTGGTGGCAGTGCTGGTGGAGTGGAGGTGCGATGGTGAGGGGGGATGAGTTTAGCGTTGGAGATAAAAGAAAGAGAGAATTTTCTAGATGCTTTGGGTCGAACCGGTTCGATTCAGTTCGGTTCGGCCCAAATCTCTGGTTTTCAATTGGTTTACGGCTTTTTCAATCGGTTTTCGGTTCGATTTCTCACAGTGTTCGCAATAAAATATTAATATGAATTTCCAGGCTTTCGGTTCATTAAATTTAATTGGAGAATATTTTGAAAATGAAAATTCGGGTTGTTTCATATATATATATATATATATATATATATGTACATTGCAAATGATAGTAAGACTTAATGGTGTCATTTCTCATTCTCGTCCCATCTCAATAGACAATTTTCATTTTTACCTTTTATGTTCACTATTTTTAATTGTAACAAATATCTTCTTCCTTCCTTATCTCTTTTTTTTTTTTCAAGCAATTATCGCTTTAATTTTCTAATAAAGTAAAAATACAAATAAAATATCAAGGCCTTACAAAATTTCAAAATCTTTACTTTTTAAAATTTATTTTTAAATAAAATGAATATCTGTGTGTGGGATGACGAATAATTGAAATTTTAACTTTAAAAATATATATAATATTTTATTGTTATATTTATATATATTGAAATGTATTTATTAAGTGATATTGTAGAATTGTATATATATAGTTATGAAGAATTTTAGATAAATGAGGATATAAATTGAACTTAAATGTGTGCATATATATACACATTGCTGTTTTGTTAATTAACCATTATATTCACATTAATCTCATATGAAATCTTGTTTTAACATTATAAAAATCTAAATAATATAAGAAAAAAATTATAATTAATATTTAATATTAAAAAATAAAAATGAGTATAAATAACAAGTAAAAATGAGCAATGCATAAAAAATTGAACAAAATACAAAATATGAGTATAGTCAATGTGCAATGTATGTCATAAAAAGACTAGTATGTATAAAGATGGGAAATAGGTGGAGGAATATTGTGATTGCCAAAAACGTATCTATTAAATTTATTGATTGACAAAAATATAATTGAAAACTTTAATTTTATTCACTGAAAAATAAAAGTACTTTAAATCTAAATTATATTGTATAAAATAAGAAATTATATTATATTGTATATATGGTAAATATTAAATATGCTAAGAATATATTATTTTTAAGGATTTTAATTTTATTGGTTAAAAAATAAAAACGATTTAATTTTGATTGATTATATAAATTTCCTATCTAAATCTAAATTTTATTGGGTAACTTAAGAATTATATTATATACTAAATATAGTATATATTAAATATGGTAAGAATATAATATATTTTAAGAATTTTAATTTTATTGGTAAAAAATAAATTAATCTAATTTTGATAAGTTATATTATACTATTTAAGGTACATATTAAATATGATAAGAATATAATATATTTGATTATTATTTTTTAATAAATCTTTAATTAGATTGGTTATAATTATTTTCTACAAATAACTTATTCTACAAAGAATAAATATAATTTATTATTTTTTATCAAGAAATATATTAGAAGATGTTTTATTTATATAAAATGAAAATAAAACTCACTTGAAATATATATAAAATTTAACATTATGATATAACACGTTATATTAGCAAATTATAAAAAAGTTGATTGTGTGACACTCTAGGCAGATCCCACATCGACTAAGCACAAGGTTTAAGTGAAGTACATAAGAATGAGCAACCCTTAAACTAGCAAGAGACCTTTTGGCTATTGAGTTGGTTTTAGTCCAAGAACAAAATCACGCAAGCCTGAGTGGATTTGACCTAAAGCGGACAATATCTTGTTAGGCCTGAGTCTATTATAGACTTAGTATCAGAGACAAGCCTTGTCCCTCTGGCTGGTGGTAGGGCAAACCTCAACGAGGGTGCTGAATCCCTAACGGGGATAGATGTGACACCCTAGGCGAATCCCACATCAGTTAAGCATAAAGTGAAAGTGAAGTACATAAGAATAGGCAAGCTTTAGACTAGTAAGATGCTTTTTGGGCTATTAAGTTGGTTCTAGCCCAAATAAAATCGAGTGGGCCTGAGTGGGTTCGGCTTAAAGCGGACAATATCTCGCAAGGCTTGTGCTATTACATTATTACTTTTAATACACTATATTTTTGATATTGCCATGCATTATTAATATGCTCATGCATCTCGTAACTGTCATCCACGCAAATTATATTTTGATTTCTCGATTATTACCCAAACTGTTGATTCAAATCGAAAGAAGCCGAAAGTCTAGTCTCCAAACCCAACAATTCGAGGCTAGTGTATTTTATCCTAAAAGGCAAACTGAAAATGGAGTCCATCACGGGGTTTAATCTTTTCCTCTAAAACAAAAACAAATTAAGGTGGTGACTCTAACACACCACACACTATCAAAATGCTCCAAAGAGCCAACTCGACACACATAAGAACTAGACCGAGTCATAATCTAATCAAACAAAAAGGAACTATAAGGAGTTCCTACCAATTCTGTGAAGAACTGACCAATGGGCCCGACTAGATTGACTCTGTCCTTCGGATCTTTCCCCTGGAGCTCGGTTGGGGACACACAAATTGTTCATGATTGCCATTTTCCAAAATGCATTAAAACATGTTTTACATCTAAATTAAAGTTAATCATGTTATTGAGAAGGTGAATGAATAACGAAGGAGGTTAGTTTCTAACTAGGCTGTCCGGGTGCCTAACACCTTCCCGTGATTGTACCTAACTCCCTTACCTAGTCTCTAGTTAAAACCAAATTAGTCATTTCTAAAGAAATGACTAGTTCGTGAATTTTTTCCTAAAGAAGGTGGCGACTCTAAAAATAAATTTTTTACCAAAGTAAGAGCTATTTTTACAAAATCCCTTTTGGTCGCCTACCTGAGGACATTAAAAGGAGTCTAATAAGAGGAAATCAATTTCATAAATTAAAATAAACTAAGCATATTTTTCCCTTTCAGTCATTTAGGAAATGGCTAAATCCCCCTCACGCTTCATGATGAGTTGAAGCTTCACTTGATTGCTCACCACCACACAACAGTTTTCTACATTGGTGTCTGATGCCCTAGAGCTGGAAGATGTAAGAATAAACTAGGAAAATTAAGATAGAGGAACCAGTAGAAGAGGTTCCATAGTGCACCATTTGTACAAACTTTTGCAACACATGCTTCTAGAAAAAGGCATAGAGGACCTTCGCCATCTCGGTGCAGGTAGGGACAGAGAAAGGGTTAGAGTTAGCCACCTAGACAGACTCCTCAAACTACCTTAGTTGCTAGAGCAGGTGGTATTGCCAGAGATGAGATACTAGCTTATGCTTCTTATGGTAAGAAGTATATGGGTGTACGTTGGAGGATCATAGGCGCTTGTTTGAGATGTGGGTCTATAAAACACATGATTCGGGACTGCATATAGGACTAGTCAGTAATCCGCAAGATCTGCTCATGCAGTATCCCGAGGTAGAGGTAGAGGTACAGTTGGTACTAGTGGATAGAGAGGAGCTTTAGAGACTGTAGATAGACCAAAGTCTAGAGCTCCAGTTAGAGTCTATGCCAACAGAGGCAAGGAGGAGCAAGATTAATCAGATATCATAGTGGATATGTTCTCTACTGTTGGTACCTTTGTACATGTTTTGATTGATCTGGGTTCTACCCATTCTTATTTATGTTTGCATCTGGTTGATCTGGGGTGGTTTGCATATTGATGTACTAGACCAAAAAATAGAGGTTGCTAATCCTTTAGGGCATAATGTTATTGTGGATAGGATATATAGAGACTGTCCAAGTGTTGTTCATGGTCACACCTTCTTGGAAGTCTTGATTGAATTACCATTCCGGGAATTTCATGTTATCCTAGGGATGGACGGGTTATCTGAATATGGAATGATGGTAGAATGCATACATAAGCAAATTACTCTTTAGGCACCTTCAGGTGAAGAAGTTGTATTATGAGGCTCCTCCCGGGTGCCATGGGAATGATCTAATGGATGGAGTTGTTGACCATGATTTTAACACCGGGCCCTAGGAAATTTCACTACAATTTCAACGACTTAAGAATCAGCTCGATCGATCGTCATTTAGGCCTCAAATGGACTCATGGAAGCTTAAAAACTCAAAAATCAGGCCAAAACGGCAAGATAGTAATTTGCCTGGATCGGTACCGACCTCCCCAGTGGTGGTACCAATCACCTACCTGCCTGTATTGGCTGAGCACCTTAGAGTACCCTCACTGGTACCGGCACTGACATGGTCGGTACCAGCGTTGACATGGCCCGTATTGACCAGGGTCAACCCCATCCTATAAATTTGCACCCCCCTCCCCCAATTTCAAGCACCTCTTGTTGCTTGATTGAGCACTTCTCAAGCTTCAAAGACTTTATTTCTCCCTTTGCAAATGTTTCTAAGGCTATAAAGTCTGACTTTGCTCTTCTTCCTTGAGCCTAAGCTAGACTTGGTTCTCAAAAGTTGATCATTTCGTCTTTCACTCATACTTTGGTCCTCGATCCAAAGCTACTAGTTAATTAATTCGTTATTAATTAATCTAAGGATTAATTAATAATTGGGTAATTAATAATATTATAAAGATTATTTTAGAGTCCTTGTGCCCATCCCTTGCTTTATTGGAGAAAGACTCGACCTCTTTGATTATTTACAATCGTGGAACTATACAACTGTACGCTCGCGCCACCCAACCTTCAAACCCCTCATCTTATGGTATACAACTAAACTCAATCTTTACAAATTAAGCCAAGTCCATCCAACACTTTATAACTGTCAAGCCTGGTCCATTCGGCATTCAAAATGCTTTAAACCCGGTTCGTCTAGCACACAACATAAAACCAGTTTTTAAAGCCCGATCCGTCAACACCCTAAGCTCGACCCGTCTGAGACCCTATAAGCCCACTCCACGAGGGGCACCCTCAAAACCTCATCATCCTAATCGATGATAGAACTTTGTGCACCTTGACTTCATAGAAACGAGGTACGAAGGCATATCTATGAATTGCAGCCTAGGTAGCTGGCCCCTTAACCAAATTGACCGATCGGGATTTAGGGAAATGTGTTGCACGACCTAGAATTCTCGTTGAATGAGGCTAGAGTGGGGCTTCCATTTGAATGACACAGTTGTCAATTATTTATGCTTTTAATATTTTTTTATAATTTCCATGCATTATAAGTATGATGATGCATCGATAAACTGACATTCATGCAAACAAATATTTTGATTTCTCGATTAAAACCTAAACCATTGATTCGGTTTGGAAGAAGCTGAAAACCTAGTCCCTAAACCCAACGATTCGAGTCTAGAGCTTTTATCCTAAAAGGCAAACTAAACTGGAGTCAATCACGGGGTGTTTTTCCTTAATATTTTCCTTAAAAACAAAAACAAAAACAAATTAAGGTGGCGACTTTAACAAATCACATATTGTTTATCATCCATTGTGGCAGTGGAGTTCGGTAACACCTATCATCCACTGTGGTGGGCTCTGGTGGAGAGGTGGTGGGACACGACTGACACCTTCCACATAACCATCAGGGAGTGGACCATCACGCCCTTCGAGTTTGTCGTCTTAACACGGATCCACTTTGGTTCTCACCTGCTGAACGTGGATTCTGCCATGCCCAGAGCATCTAGATGACTTACTCGGATTTATGCCAATGCTTAGCACAGGGTGTCTGTACCGCCGCAGTACTCTTTACGAGCAGCTGAAGGACCTGAGCTGGATAGGGGGAGATGTGGCTACTACTGCCGGTTGACTCATGCATGCCTCATTCTAATCTTAGGGTGCACCATCACGTATGACTATGGGGACCACATGGATCTTGCCTTTGTGCAATCTCTAGTAGACTTGAGCTTGCTTATGGTATCCATGCATCATGATATGAGTCAGTACAGTCACCATGTCAGACTTGCTTAGGAGGTACTACAGCTATTTATGGGGTACATTTTCTTAACTGTGTGAATACCCAAATTTTGAGGCTCAAAAAGCCAATTTTCCCGGACTGCAAACAATCCGGTCGGACCGGAGGCCATTCGAAAAGTTCACCGAAAGTATGCCAATATGGTACTTGAAACGTCCGGAAAATTACGAGGATCGCAGAACTGGTCCCGGAATATTTTTTGGAGGCCCGGAACTCCCGAAAAAGCCTCTGGTACGAAAAACTAGCGTACCCGCAGCCCCCGGCGGCGCCGACCGCCGGCCTAGGCGGCAGCGGCCGCCCTCTAGCCCGGATTTGCCCTATAAATACAGCCCCGACACTCCATTTTTACTCACTCAGTCTGTGTTGACGGACGCTCCTTTTCCCTTACGCTCCTTGCGATTCTTTACTACTTTTCTACATTTAGCATAGGCTTTTATTATTTTATTGTTGTGATACTCGGTCACTTAAATTGAACTAAATTAATTAATATTCCCCAAACGAGGAGTTTAATCCGGAGTTTTTCAAGCTGAAGCTAAGAAGCGGCCGTCGATTAAATCAGGTACATAAACGAAACTCTGCCTATTTAATTTTAGCACTTCATGTATGCTTCTCTTCTACTCCTTATTCTAGAACTGCATAAATGCATTCACGTCATCGTTAGGCAAATAAACTGCCTCAATTAAATAATTTTAGGCTAAATGCCCGGTTAATTAATAATCGTGGTACAAAAGCCTAAATCCGACAATATTGGCTAAAGCCTAGTTAATCAATAGCTATGGTGATCGTCTTTATTTCGAACAATTCGGCTTAAGTCCAATTAATCAATAATTGTGGCTAAAGGCCTTAATTAAACACGTTTTCTTGGCAATAAATTGCCTACATTGCAATTCAATTGATCTCTTTGGGCAAACAAATTGCTTATAAGGGAGATTAATCTTTTTTAGCGACAAATCGCTTAAAACAAAGTCTTGGCAAAAGCCTTTAATTAATCAATCTTTTGGCAAACTAATTGCCTAAATCAACATCTTTTGGCAAACTAATTGCCTAAATCAATTTTGGCGACAATCGCCCAATCAACATCTTTTGGCAAACTAATTGCCTAAATCAATTATTTTGGCTAAAAGCCTTTAAATAATCAATTTTGGCGACAATGCCTAAATCATATCAATTTTTGGCAACAATTGCATAAATCGATCTTTTGGCTAAAAGCCTTAAATCAACACTTTTGGCAACAAATGCCTAAATCAAATCAATCAATTTCTGGCAAAATGCCTAAACAAAATGCACGAAGCATACACACACTCATGCATTAAGCATACCCATTCAAAGCCCTTTTAAAAAGGCCTATCGAACTACGTTGACTTTGATCTTCCATTCAAACGGAGTACGTAGGCACGTTTAGGATTTAACCCCGAGCGAAAAGTCAAAATCACTTAAACTTTTTATTGGTCCAATTGCATCATTTACCCTGCAAAGCATTCATCGTTTTGGTTAGTTTATCAGCATGACATAGTCTCGGGATCCACCTCGGGTTCATAGACCATGCCTTAAACATTGGGATAATTAATCTAGTAATTAGGTTAATTAAAATTGGAGTCACTTAGGGTTTTTTCCTAGTTTACCCTAAAATAATTAAACAAGGTGGCGACTCATACATTTACGTGCATTTCTGCCCTAGTCATATGCACCCATATGTGTGTGATATTCGGGGGAGGGGTTCACAGTTTGGCGACTTCACTGGGGAGCTTATGTAATCGTTTTACATAAAGTGGACTACGATTGTTGTGTAAACTAACCTGCCCTTCTTTAGGGCATTATTTTACTATGCTTTGTTTTGCAGGGTACCCTAACATGAATCGAGTATTCTTTCTTTAAGAATACAAGATGAGGAAATTTGGACTCAATTTGTACAATTTAATTAAAACATTTTAACTTGTTGATTTATTTGCACAATTGAGAATCCTTTTCTCCATTACATAAAAAATGAATTTCAAATGAATTTCTTCTCTCTTTGTTCAAACTTCTGGGTCTGGATAGCAAGTAGCATTGATCGGCAGGTCTCTTTGATTATGTCGACGGATAGCCAAAGCGTCCTCTCTGTTACCGCAAACTATCCCTAATCCTTTTGGGGATGGCCCATGAGTATGCGTACCGTTGGACCCACGCAAAACTCTTTGTTTCACATGTGGTTAGGTATATCCATGCTCAAGGTTCAAGGGTCCCTTAATAAGCCAATTCTCTATTTGTGTCATAGCCTATAGAACCTATCCTTTAGGACTGTATGCGCCCAATGATGTGAATCATATCATAAATGGATTATGACGTGATATTGTGCGCATTCATGACATATCATCACATTAAGAAGAACATGAAATATTCTTTTTAGTCATGCACAGTTGGACAAAGAGTCGATCCACCTCACATCAGCTACCCTGATACTCGAACCACTATACCCTAATCCAATTACCCTTATACTTATAGGTATCCGCTGTTCGAGTACCTATCCAAGTTCCAGTCACACCTACAGTGCTATCACCTACCTCACCAGCTTCACCAGCTTCACCAATCTCACCAGTTTCACCAACTTCACCAACTCCAACTGCACCAATGGCATCACTCACTGACATCCAAAACCTCATTGAACAACTGGAAGCCAGAATGGAGGCTAGAATGAATGAGGCACTAGCTTCCCAGAGGACTGCCCTAATAGCTGAACTAGGTGGTGGTAATGGAAATAGGGCTTCCGCTGGGGGAAGTGGACCTGCTACCTCCAATCAGGGTCCTGCTGCTGAACCAACAAACCCTACCCTTAACCTGGATGACATGCCCTCTAGAACTGCTTCTGAGCTGGAAGCTCAGAAAATGAGAGAGAAACTAGAACTCCTGGAAAGGTCTATTACTGCCCTTAAGACACACAAGGAAGTGGTGGACATGGACTCCTTGTCCTTGTTTCCCGAAGCAAGACTGCCCACAAAGTTCAAAATGCCCAACATGGACAAGTTTGATGGAACCACTTGTCCCAAAACGCACCTGAAAATGTATGTGGGTGCCCTTAACCCGTTTGGATTGAGCAGCAAGCTCCTTGCTCAGTTGTTCCAACAATCTCTGACTGGTGCTGCTTTGAGATGGTTTGTCAGTCTGGACCGATCTAAGATGAAGACCTGGGAAGACATCTGCAATGCGTTTAATACGCAATACCACTATAATATGGAAGTTGATGTTACTCGGAGGGAACTAGAAACCACCAAACAAAAGAACAACGAACCCTTTTCCTCGTTCCTGACGAGGTGGAGGGCCAAGGCCACCCAAATGATCAACCGGCCTTCTGAGCAAGAACATGTGGACATAATAATAATAAAGAACCTGCAGCTTGTCTACCAACAACAACTACAAACCCAGTACCTACCAACGTTTCAGTCGCTCATTGCCACTGCTACGAAGGTAGAAGATTTAATTCAAATGGGGCAACTGAAAGAAGACTCGGGAACCTCAAAATACAAGAAACCTAGCCAAGCTAGCAAAGTCCACGAAGTGGCAAGCATCACCCCCACGAATCCTTTACGCGTGGGAAATATGAGAAATGGCAATCAGTCGAGAAGAACATATACTGATCTCGGGATGCCAATCCTTTTGGTATTCCGAGAGGCTGTCAAGGCAAATTACATTAAGCCTTTGGAAGCCAGGCCACCACCCAACCCATTACCAAGGAACTACAGAACCGACGAATACTGTGAGTACCATCAGGGTAGTGGGCACAAGACTGAAGCGTGCTGGACGCTTAAGAACCGCATCCAAGACCTGGTGGACAACGGTTCAATTATTCCAAGGAGTAAGCCAAACATTAGCACTAATCCCTTACCAAATCACGGGGTAAATGCTATTGTTGCTGACCAGGAATTGATCGATCCTTTTGAGCTATTCCTAGAAATGAATGAAATCTGTGTCCTAGATCTGAATGACCTAACTGAAGAGGTCGATGCAATAACCAGGAGCGGAAGACAGTATGAACCACTAGTCCTGGACAAAGTCCAAAATAACCCCTACCAGAGGGCAGATGAGCCAAAGGAAGACCCGGTGCTCTCACAGTTGAAGAAGACCCAGGCTAAAGTGTCAATCTGGGAACTTCTTGCATCATCCTTTCCTCATCGCCAAGCTCTTTGCAAGGCTTTGAGCCAACTCCAAACATCGGTGGAGGTTAGCCCTGAAGTGCTGGTATCCACCCTCACCCAATCATCAAAGATGCAAAGCATCGGGTTTTCTAATGATGACTTACCCAAGGAGGGAGGCAGTCACAACAATGCCCTTTATGTCACTGTTCAGACCAGAGATAAAACTGTGCCCATGGTTCTCATTGATAATGGGTCAGCACTGAATGTCTGCCCACTAAGGGTAGCCAGTTGTCTAGGGTTGGAAGAAACAGATTTCATTCCATCAGACCAGATAGTCAAAGCCTACGATAGCACCCGGAGGGAAGTATTGGGGGTTGCTACGTTGAAGTTAGCAATTGGGCCAGCCACAATGGAAGTACCGTTTCAGGTAATTGATGTGCCTACCAGTTTCAACCTACTTCTAGGTCGACCATGGATACATCATACTAAGGCAGTGCCCTCTTCCCTGCACCAAAAGGCCAAGTTTCCTTATGAGGACAAGGTTATCACTATCCAGGGGGATGACTACAGCCAGCTCAAGAAGCCAAAGGGCCAGCCTCTCTTTGAGGTCAACCCTGAAACTGCCAATTTGCCCCTCTCGAGATTTCAATATGACACTGTGCAATTCATAGAAGGAAAGACTGCAAACTCCTGAATTCTCTTTGATTTCGGGGCGATGCAAATAAACTGCATAGTGCCTTTGATGCTAAAGATGTCCTCTCTGCCGGGAATGATTATGGCAAGGTCCGGAAAGACATACCCCACACTGCAAGCCTGGGAGTGTCCGGTGAATGAAGGGACCTTTGGATTGGGTTATGAGCCCACTGATGAAGACCGTGCTGAGAGAACCAGGAGGGGAAGGAAGGAGAGTATACAAATGCGGCCTTACCTTTTGACTTTGAATGGTTACTTCTGCAAACCGGGAGAAACGATTCCTTACCGTGGCTTCCAGGAACCATTTCGCTGCCGACTGCTAAGAAGATGCTGCCTGGATTAGAAATATTCTCTGATGTCTGGGGCAACAAGCCCGAAACAATAACTGAACTAGAAGTGGAAGACTTCATGCAGCCCAGTCTCTTTGACGAGGTTGCAGTCATTACAGGAAGTGATGGGAATCAAGACCTGCTGAGCCTGATCAAGCCGTACGAAGGGCCTCTCACCAACTGGTATGCCGAGGAGGAGCGCGCTGCTGATAAACCCCTCCCGAGTCAAACCTAGAGTCTGTAATCAAGTCCTGTACTGAGTCTGAGTCTAACCCCGAGTCTGAAACTGAGTCAGAGTCCAGTTCCAGTTCTGAGTCATCTGTGTCGGATTTAGAAAATCCAGACTTCAATTTTGATGTAATCTTTGAGGACGATTCCATCATAATCAGTAAAGGCTTACAAATTATTGACTACCTCGCGTGTCTATCTTTCCAAGCATTTCCAAGCAAAAATAATGAAGATCAAATAAATGAAATAAAAAATGAAAAGGGAAAAATAATAATTGGCAAAGAAGAAAATGAACATACATACATTGCATCTGACTGTGTGAATAGGGAACAGGTCAGTGAATGTTTGAAGAAGTTTGCCAATTGTTTCATGTGGAAGGCAAGTGACATCACGGGAATTGACCCAGCAATAGCGGTGCACAAGATTCCAGTATACCCTGAGGCTAAGCCAGTAAAACAGAAGCTGAGAAGGCTGAAAACAGAATGGTCCTTGAAAATCAAGGAGGAAGTAGCCAAGCAATTGGAGAATAAGTTCATAGAACCCATTGCCTACCCGACGTGGTTAGCAAACATAGTGTCGTTTCCTAAGAAGGATGGAAAGGTGCGAATGTGTGTGGATTACCGGGATTTGAATAAAGCATGCCCGAAGGACGACTTCTCCCTGCCGCATATTGACTTGTTGGTGGACCGAATGGCTGGACATGAGATGGTCTCCTTGACCGATCTTGCTGTCGGGTACAACCAAATAATGATGCATTTGCCAGACAAAGAGAAAACGGCATTCATCACAGAGTGGGGAACCTACTGCTACAGGGTTATGCCTTTTGGGCTCAAAAATGCCAGGGCGACATATCAAAGAATGGCAACGACCATCTTCCATGACATGATTCACAAAGAAGTAGAAGTGTATGTGGACGATATGGTTGTTAAATCAAAAACAGCCAAAGAACATAAAACAGCACTTGAGAAGTTCTTCCTTAGACTTCGAAAGTACAATTTAAAGCTCAACCCAGCGAAATGTCTGTTTGGAGCTACATCCAGAGTATTTCTGGGGCATATGGTCAGTAGGAAGGGCATAGAGGTTGACCCTTCAAAAGCCAAAGCCATTTTGGAAATGCCGGCACCGAAGACGGAAAAGGAAGTTCGGGGTTTCCTGGGAAGGCTACAGTACATCAGCCGGTTCATTAATCAATTGGCCGATACTTGTGGTCCGATCTTCAAATTACTCAGGAAAGGAGTATCCATCAAATGGAACGAAGATTGTCAGAAAGCTTTTGACCAAGTCAAGCAATATCTGTTATCCCCGCCGGTTTTACAGCCACCGAGGCTAGGAAAGCCTTTGCTATTGTACCTATCAGTGATAGAAGAAGCAATGGGTGCAATGCTAGCTCAACAAGCAGAAGATACAAGGGTAGAAAATGTCGTGTATTACCTCAGCAAAAGGATGCTAGACTACGAGCTAAAATACAATAAGATAGAGAAGTTGTGTCTGGCTCTAGTTTGGGCTTGTACAAAGCTGCAGCACTACCTCTCATCCTACAACACATACGTCATTTCTAAATCGAACCCCTTGAAATTCCTTATGGAGAGGCCGGTTCTTGATAGTAAGATGGCTAAGTGGGTGTCGGTGCTCGCAGCCTATGATTTAAAATTTGTACAACGGAAGGCAGTGAAAGGCGGAGCCTTGGCTGATCAATTAGCAGAATTACCGGTCAAAGACCAAATGCCGGAGGTAGAATTTCCTGATGAAGACTTGTTGAGCTTGGAAAGTGAAGTCTGGGAAATGTACTTCGATGGAGCTTCAAACTACCATGGAAATGGGGTTGGAGTTGTATTCAAAACTCCTTGTGGAGAATACGTCCCAATCGCAGTCAAATTAGATTTCGACTGCACTAACAATGAAGCCGAGTATGAAGCTTGCATAAAGGGGTTAGAAGCAGCCTTGGAAAAGGAAATAAAGGTCCTCAAGGTTTTCGGGGTGTGAACCCCTCCCCAAAACATCAAATGCATATGGATGCATGTGACTAAGGAAGAAATGCACGTGATGTATGAGTCGCCACCTTGTTTAATTATTTTAGGGTAAACTAGGAAAAAACCCTAAGTTGACTCCAATTTTAATTAACCTAATTACTAGATTAATTAACCCAATGTTAAAGCATGGTCTACAAACCCGAGATGGATCCCGAGACTATGTCATGCTGAAGAACTAACTATGAATGAATGCTTTGCAGGGTGATTAATGTGATTGGACCAATGAAAAATGTTTATGTGATTTCGATGATTTTCGACTTGCCGCTCGGGGTTAAATCCCAAACGTGCCTACGTACTTCTGTTTGAATGGAAGATCAAAGTCAACGTAGTTCGATAGGCCTTCTTTGAAGGGCTTTGAATGGGTATGCTTAATGCATGAGTGTGTGTATGCTTTGTGCATTTTGTTTAGGCATTCTGCCTGAAAATTGATTTTTAGGCATTTGATGCCAAAAATGTTGATTTTAATGGCTTTTAGCCAAAAAGATTGATTTAGGCAATTGTTGCCTAAAATTGGTGTGATTTAGGCAATTTATTGCCAAGAATTGGTTAGGCGATTTGTCGTCAAAGTGATTAAGGCATTTGTGCCAAAAGTTGATATTGGAAGGCGTTTAGCCAAAAGATTTAGGCAATTTGTTTGCCAAAAGTGATTATTCGGGCGTTTGTCGCCAAAATGACTGATTTAAGGCTTTTAGCCAAAATGAATGGATTTAGGCAATTTTTGCCAAAAGTTGATGTGATTTAGGCGATTGTCGCCAAAATGATTGTTTGAAGGCTTTTAGCCAAAAGATTGATTAATTCTAAGGCATTTTGCCAAAGCTTCTGATTTAAGCGATTTGTCGCTAAAAAGTGGTTAATCTAATTTATAGGCAATTTGTTTGCCAAAAATTTATTGAACCGTGGGCAATTTGTTGCCAAAATGTGGTTGATTTAATTGTAGGCAATTTGTTGCCAAAACGTGATTGATTGTAGGCAATTTGTTGCCAAAACGTGATTGATTAAGGGTTTTTAGCCACAATTATTGATTAATTGGACTTAAGCCGGACTGTTCGAAATAAAGGTAATTAAACCGTAGTTATTAATTAACTAGGCTTTTTAGCCAATATTGTCGGATTTAGCATTAATACCACGATTATTAATTAACCAGGCATTAAAGCTTAATCATATTTAATTGAGGCAGTTTATTTGCCTAATTGTGATGCGAATGCATTTATGCAGTTGTAGAGTTATAAGGAGTAGAAGAGAAGCATGCATGAAGTGCTAAAATTAAATAGGCAGAGTTTAGTTTACGTACCTGATTTAATCGACGGCCACTTCTTAACTCCAGGTTAAGCTCCTCGTTAAGGGAATTTTAATTAATTTAATTTTAGTGACCAAATAACAAAGGAAGAAAGCAATAAAACTAAATTAAAAATGCAGAAAAAGCAGTAAAAGAATCGCAAAGAGCGTGAGGGAGAAGGAGCGTCCGTCAACACAGACTGAGTGTCTCAAAACGGAGCCCCAGAGCCATTTTTTATAGGAAAAAAATGCGACCCCGGGCGCCCCTGCCCACCTGGGCTGGGCGGGCGTGCCCGCCTGGCCTGGGCGGGCATGGCCCCCCCGCAGGCGGGCATGTGTGCCTTTTCCCCTCTCTTTTTTTCTTTTTTCATTCCGGAGGCTTTTCCGAGAGTTCCGGACCTCCAAAAAATATTCCGAGACCAGTTCCGTGATCCTCGTAATTTTTCGGACATTTCAAGTACCATATTGGCACACTTCCGGTGAACTTTTTGAATGACCTCCGGTCCGACCGAACTGTTTGCAGTCTAGAAAAAATGGCTCTTTGAGCCTCAAAATTTGAGTATTCACACGGGGATTCCAATTTAATAGTCTCCCAAGCTTTGAGAAAATGGAAAATTAAGGAAGAGCGTTTGGTTCCTTACCTACAACGCTTGACGAATTGGCTCAGCAATTTGAGGATTTATCCTTCCACTACTTGCCGCGAGCCAAAAATCAGTTTGCTGATGCTCTGGCTACTTTGGCCTCCATGGTTAATGTAGGCGGAGACCAAGTAATTCGACCTCTGACAGTTCGGCTACAGAAACAGCCAGCACATGTCATGAATTTGGTTGATGACAAGCCCTGGTTTTGGGACATACAGAACTATCTTCAGAATGAAGCCTACCCGGAGGGATCCACCAAGACTGATCAACGGACATTGAGACAATTAGCATCCGGATATTTCCTTACTGGGGGAGTACTGTATAAAAGAAGTTGGAATGGCCTGCACCTAAGGTGCGTTGATGAGGGAGAAGCTCAAACCATCATGGATTCCTTACATAATGGGGAGTCCGGTCCACACATGCACGGGATAGCCTTGGCTTGGAAAATTGTGAACTTGGGTTATTACTGGTTAACTATGAATGCAGATTGCGTGAGGCACACGCAGAAGTGCCATGAGTGTCAAATTTTTGCTAAGCTGCAAAAACAGCCTCCGGTCAATTTGAATCCCATTGCTTCACCCTAGCCCTTCGCAACTTGGGGCATAGATGTGATCGGAAAGATCCACCCGAAGGCTTCCAATGGTCATCAATTCATCCTGGTCGCTATTGATTATTTCACTAAGTGGATTGAAGCAGCCTCCTATTCGGTCTTGAATGCCAAGAAGGCAACACAGTTCGTTCGTACTAACATCCTTTGTCGGTACGGAACGCCATTTGAGATCATAACTGATAATGGGTCTCATTTTCAGAGTCAATTCTCTGATTTGTTGAAAGAAAAGAAGATTCAACATCATAAGTCCTCTCCCTACCGTCCACAAACAAATGGGGCTGTAGAGGCTGCAAACAAGGCTATAAAAGTCATTTTGCAGAAGACAGTTAGAAAGCACAAAGCTTGGCATGAACAGTTGCCAAATGCTCTATGGGGATATAGGACTTCAATCAGAACACTTACTGGGGCAACTCCGTATTCCTTAGTGTATGGTATGGAAGCAGTGTTGCCTATTGAGCTGGAAGTTCAGTCGGCGAGAATTATCCAGGAAAGCCAATCATAGACCCACGTGGGAAGTTTCATCCTCATTGGGCTGGACCCTATGTGTTGAAGAAAATATTGTCTGGCGGAGCCATCATTTTGACTGATTTGGATGGTTTAGAATTCACGAATCCATGTAATTTAGATCAGTTAAAAAGATATTTTGTATAATAAGCATTGCATAATGTAAAAGAGCTACATTAGACCTGATTCTCCTCGGAAAAAAGAAATTATGTATCGGAGATATGTAGGCAGCTCTCTTTGCGCGCGGTCTAAGCATTAATAAAAAAAAATCATTTCATATTTCATTCTTCTTTGCCAACAATAATAAAAAAAGAAAAAAAAAGTGAAAAAAAAAGAAGTGAAAAAGAGAGAGAAAAACCCGCTAAGTCGAAAACCCGAAAGGGCGGCTTAGGCAAAAGTCGGGGCCCGCTAAGCTGAAAACCCGAAAAGGGCTGCTTAGGCAAAAATGGGTAGCTCGCTAAGTTGAAAACCCGAAAGGGCGGCTTAGGCAAAAATTAGAGCTTGAATAAATAAAGTTGGAAAATGCTTGGAAAGCTCAAAAGTCAAATCTCATTCCAATTAAAGCAATAAAGTCAAACAGCCCAAAGTCAAGCAGATAGCAAAAGAGTCTAAAGAAAATAAATAAATAATGAAACCTCAGTCCAAAAAAAAAAATAAAAACCAAACATACATCCAAAATCCAAAGTCCAAGTCCCAAATAAAAAGTCAAAATAAGGGAAAAAACAACAAAAGTCCAAAAAGCCTATAAGAGTCTAGGTGTCCCGTCGCCTCCGTGGGGCAACATCCTCCGAGTCATCCCTAGCTGCTAAACTCTCTCCAACCTCGCCTGTCCGGGGAGCCAACACAATCTCCTCATCAGTCCCAACCTCATCATCAGCGTCAGCCTGAACCCAACCTTCGAGTGCACTCAGCAGTGCGGTCCTCCTTAACCTATCAATCGGCCAGACAATGGCAATGAACTAGGTCTGATACTCACGAGAAGTCTGAACACTGGCAGGGTTAGGTAAAGGCCTAACCATGTGATGATCTCTAACCCAAGCCCTAAGGACGGCTCGGGTAACACCCGGAGTGATGGCCGAATCAGCTGAAATGTCATCCACAATCGGAACATTCTAGTCTATCCCCATCTGCCTCATAACGCGCGAAGCGCAGTACCAAGTACAGTGTGTAAGGCCTAAAAGGTAAACCCGAGTATGGCGGAAGCTAACCTGGATAAAGCGGGTGATGTCATACCAGGAAATGTACCACAGCACCTCATTTGGACCCAACTCAATCAGCCATGAGGTCCATGCGTCAGTAGACGGGTGAGTGATCAGGATCCTCCGCATACGATACTAAGAAGGGTTGTAAGGCAAGAAAGTAGGAGCAGCAACCACTTGGAGATGGTCCTTTAACCAAACCTGAGTAATGGATCCTTTCTATTACAAAGGAATGAACCAACAGAAAGAAGAAAAAAGGAAGAGGAAAAGGGGAAATACCTGGAGAATAATCGGAAAAACCGTCTGTGAACACCCAAATTTTGAGTCTCAAAGAGCCAGTTTTCTCGGACTGCAAACAGTCCGGCCGGGCCGGAAGCCATTCGGAAAGTTCACCGGAAGTGTATCAATATGGTACTTGAAACGTCCGGAAAATTACGAGGATCACGGAACTGGTCCCGGAATATTTTTTTGAGGTTCGGAACTCCCGGAAAAGCCTCCGGAATGGAAAAATCAGCAAAAATCGCCGGCCTCGGTGGCTCGGGCCGCCGTGTCCCGCAGGACCCGGCGGCTCAGGCCGCCGAGCCCAGCGGCCCAGGCCGCCCAACAGTCCGATTTTTGCCTATAAATTGGCCCCGACGCCTCCGTTTCAACTGACTCAGTCTGTGTTGACGGACGCTCCTTCTCCCCTACGCTCCTTGCTATTCTTTACTGCTTTTCTGCATTTTAGTTTAGCTTTATTGCTTTCTTGCTTTGTTAAGTGGTCACTAAATTTTGAATTAATTAATATTCCCTTAACGAGGAGCTTAACCTAGAGTTAAGAAGTGGCCGTCGATTAAATCATGTACATAAACTAAACTCTGCCTATTTAATTTTAGCACTTCATGCATGCTTCTCTTCTACTCCAAATAATTCTACAACTGCATAAATGCATTCATGTCATCATTAGGCAAGTAAATTACCTCAATTAAATAAATTTAGGCTAAATGCCCGGTTAATTAATAATCGTGGTATTAAAGCCTAAATCCGACAATATTGGCTAAAGCCTAGTTAATCAATAACTATGGTATAATCGCCTTTATTTCGTACAAGTCCGGCTTAAGTCCAATTAATCAATAATTGTGGCCAGATAGCCTTAATTAAACACGTTTTCTTGGCAATAAATTGCCTACATTGCAAATCAATTGATCTCTTTTGGCAAACAAATTGTCTATAAGTAGATTAATCTTTTTTTTAGCGACAAATCGCTTAAATCAAAATTTTGGCTAAAAGCCTTCAAATAATTACTTTTGGCAAATAAATTGCCTTAAATCAATCAATTTTGGCGACAATCGCCTAATCAACACCTTTTGGCAAACTAATTGCCTAAATCAACTCATTTTGGCTAAAAGCCTTTAAATAATCAATTTTGGCGACAATCGCCTAAATCACATCAATTTTTGGCAACAATTGCCTAAATCAATCTTTTGGCTAAAAGCCTTAAAACAACACTTTTGGCATCAAATGCCTAAAAATCAATTTTCAGGCAAAATGCCTAAACAAATGCACAAAGCATACACACACTCATGCATTAAGCATACCCATTCAAAGCCCTTTTAAAAAGGCCTATCGAACTACGTCGACTTTGATCTTCCATTCAAACGGAAGTACGTAGGCACGTTCGGGATTTAACCCCGGGCGGCAAGTCGAAATCACATAAACATTTTTTTCATTGGTCCAATTACTTCATCTTCCTTGCAAAACATTCATTCATAGGCTAGTTCATCAACATGACATAGTCTCGGGATCCACCTCGGGTTCGTAGACCACGCCTTAAACATTGGGATAATTAATCTAGTAATTAGGTTAATTAAAATTGGAGTCACTTAGGGTTTTTTCCTAGTTTACCCTAAAATAATTAAACAAGGTGGCGACTCATACATTCACGTGCATTTCTGCCCTTAGTCACCGGGTCTCGGCGGCCGGGCCGCTGGATCTCGGTGGCCGGCGGCCGGGCTGCCTGGGCTCGGCGGCTGGGCTGCCGGAGCTCGACGGACGGTCCGCCGGGGGTCGGCGGCTGCGCCGCTGGCAGTCGGCGGCCAGAGCCGCCGTGCTTGGTGGTTTTGCTATTTCTAGCTTCGGAGGCTTTTTCGGGAGCTCCGGACCTCCGAAAAAAATTCCGGGACCAGTGCCGCGATCCTCGCGACGTCCCGGACATTTCAAGTACCATATTGGCATACTTTCGGTGAACTTCCAAAATGGCCTTTGGTCTGGTCGGACTGTTTGCAGTCCGGGAAAATTGGCTCTTCGAGCCTCAAAATAATGGGTATTCACAGGCGATAGCGGCTCTACCGCCTTTAAGGGCGGCTGCCACTGCTGCGGCCGGGAAAACTGGCTTTTTGAGCCTCAAAATTTGAGTATTCACAGTTGCCCCCCATTGGCTATCATAAAAAATGATTTATGAGAGCCAGTGGCTGTCTGAAGGAGCAAATTTTGAGGATGGGCAGAGGAGGAAAACATCGCCGTGGGTTTTTTCTATGAAATGAAATGATCAAATGCATGGATTTATGTTTGTAGCTTAAAGATGTTTTTGCCTCTTTGAGGACTTAAAAAGAAGTTTTGCCTCTTAGAGGACTTGAAAAGATGTTTTGCCTCTTAATGAGGACTTGAAAAGAGATTTTGCCTCTTAGAGGACTTGGAAAGATGTTTTGCCTCTTAATGAGGGCTTGAAAAGATGTTTTGCCTCTTAATGAGGGCTTGAAAAGATGATTTTTCCTCTTAGAGGACTTGAAAAGAGATTTTGCCTCTTAATGAGGGCTTGAAAAAAGATTTTGCCTCTTAGAGGACTTGAAAAGATGTTTTGCCTCTTAATGAGGGCTTCAAAAGATGTTTTGCCTCTTAGAGGGCTTGAAAAGAGATTTTTCCTCTTAGAGGACTTTGAAAAAGATGTTTTGCCTCTTAATGAGGGCTTGAAAAGAGATTTGTTTTGTTTTTGTTTTTTTTTTTCTTTGAGAACCAAGGGTCCACCTAAAGTCGAAATGATCAAATGGCTTGGTTTTGGATGAAAAATGATTGGTTATTGGTTAGGGTTTCACCCTAGGTTTTATGTAAAACAAAAGGTTAACCATTAACTGGGTTCTACCCTGGGTTTGTGTAAAAGAGATTGACGATGGTTGGGTTCCACCCTGGGTTGTGTATTATTTTTAACACTTGCCCCTGAATCCGACTTGGAGGATTTTGCCCCCTGCTTGAGAGAGTTGATGCCGTTATTAGCTGACATAGAATTTCTTCTTAATGAAAGACTAAAAATTCCGTGATTACTTCTGTGATGGGAGAATGGTGAAGGTTCTTATCACTTTTTGCCCCCAGAATGGTGCTGACCATGGAATACTTCAAGACATTGGTATTGTACTTGTCCAATCGATTGAGGAATCAAAGAGAACCAAGCCACTCATATGACTCGAGGAAACGGACAATGTGGATGACATCGTTCGTCTAAAAGGATCGAAGAAACGATGGTCCGAGTGGAGAGAAGGTATTAAAGAATTACCTCTCAATGATTATGTTTTACATTTTTTTAGGGTTGTTTTGGAAACCCGGGGGATTGAATTGACATTTTCCTCTCTCTCTTTTTTTTTCGAGGAATGACTCAAAGAGTGACACTTTCAAAACGAACTTTTGAGAATGACTCGATCTTTATGACTCGTTGTGGAATGACCACAAGTGATGGAGACTCGATTTTGGAGACTCGATTTAGAGACTCAAATTTTTCTTGTAGTGAATTTTGACTCGAAGGAACTCAGTGATTCCTGGAAAAAATGATTTATATACTCCCAAGGAGACCTTTGAAAGAGATTTTTTTTTTTAAGGACATACTTTGCTGTTTATCCTACAAAAATGGACTCTCTAAAAGAATTCATGAAAGCACTTTTTTATTTTTATTTTTTTTGTTTTTGCCTTAACTCTTGCCTAGTAGCCGCCCTTTTGGGTTTTCGACTCTAGCAGGCTCTTTGCCCTAACTTTTGCCTAGACCGCCCTTTCGGGTTTTCAGCCTAGCGGGCTCAATTCTTGCCTGAAGCCGCCCTTTCGGGTTTTCAACTCCAGCTTTTATTTTTCTTTTCTTCTCTTTTTTATTTATTTATTTTTTTTTTTATATATTGGCAAAGAGAAAATGTCATTTATGATGCAAACTTATGTTTGTGACTGTGCCTTTGTGGCTGCCTACGTATCTCCAAGAGCTCTTCGGGGGATGGGGAGAATCAGGTCTTTCGTAGTTCCTTCCGGGATGCGAACTTCGTGCTCGGCTGGTGCGGAGTTCATCTCCGACTTGATGTTAGTGTGGAATTCCTTTCCGTCTTGGTGCGAAATTTATTTCCGACTTGCTGTTGGGGCAAAATTCAATTTCGCCTTAATGTTGATTGTGGAATTCATTTCCGATTTGATTTCTTCGGGATTCCTTCCCGACTTGATATTAATACAGAATTCATTTCTGACTTGATTTCTTCGCGGGATTTCTTCCTGGCTTGATGTCTTTACGGGATTCATTCCCGATTTGATGTTGATGCAGAATTCACTTCTGACTTAATTTCTTCGCGAGATTTCTTCCTGGCTTGATGTCTTCACGGGATTCATTCCCGGCTTGATGTCTTTGCGGGATTCATTCCTGACTGGATGTCTTTGCGGGATTCCTTCCCGACTTGATGTTGATGCAGAATTCATTGCTGCCTTGATTTTCTTCGCGAGATTTCTTCCCGGCTTGATGTCTTTGCGGGATTCATTCCCGACTGGATGTCTTTGTGGGATTCCTTCCCGACTTGATGTTGCTGCAGAATTCATTTCTGACTTGATTTCTTCGCGGGATTTCTTCCCGGCTTGATGTCTTTATGGGATTCCTTCCCAACTTGATGTTGAATCAACTTATTGACTCGAGCTCGTATGATGGTGATGACCCTAGGCGAATCTGACTTTGTTGTTGTAGTGGTTTTACCACTGGTTGACTGAAATATGACTTGTACTCATCACAAAGAGTTTTGAATAGCCGCATTGTGGTGGTAACTTGAGTGGCTTGAGTGTTGAAGAAGCTTTATGCTTTGAGTTTGT
>NC_143155.1:12419162-12452164 GCF_041381405.1 Jatropha curcas
TTCCCATGTTTTCATTTTGGACCGGTCTAAGTTGACAAACCACCTCAATGCAGCACCGGTAAGAGATTGTTGGAACAACTGAGCAAGGAGCTCGCTGCTCAATCCAAATGGGTTAAGAGCACCTACATACATTTTCAAATGAGTCTTAGGACAAGTGGTTCCATCAAATTTGTCCATGTTGGGCATTTTGAACTTAGTTGGCAACCTGGCTTCAGGGAACAAGGACAAGGAGTCCATGTCCACCGCTTCCTTGTGGGTTTTGAGAGCAGTGATGGACCTCTCTAGGAGCTCTAGTTTCTCTCTCATTCTCTGAGCTTCCAGCTCAGAGGCAGTTTTAGAAGGCATCTCATCCAGGTTTAGGGCAGGGTTTGTAGGTTCAGCAGTAGGACCCTGGTTGGAGGCAGCAGGTCCACTTCCCCCAGCGGAAGCCCCATTTCCATTACCATTCCCATTACCCAGTTCAGCTATCAGGGTGGTCCTTTGGGCAGCTAGTGCCTCATTCATTCTGGCCTCCATTCTAGCCTCTAGTTGTTCAATGAGGGTTTGGATATCAGCAAGTTATGCCATTGGTGCAGATAGGGTTGTTGGAGTTGTAGGCGAAGCTGGTGTAGCTGGTGAAGCTGGTGAAGCTAGTGATAGCACTGTAGGTGTGTCTGGCACTTGGGTAGGCACTCGGATTGTGGGCACCTGTAATGATAAGGGTAGCTGGATTAGGTACAGTGGTCGGTGTATCAGGTAGCTGATGTGAGGTGAATTGACTCTCTTGTCCAACTGTGCATGACTGAAAGTAAAAGGGTATTTCATGCTCTCTTTGTGTTTACCCCATGTTTATGATATGTCGTGAATGCGCATAACAACACGTCATAATCTGTTTAATGATATGATTCACATCATTGGGTGCATACAGTCCTAAAGGATAGGTTCTATAGGTTATGACTCAAAATAGAGAATCGGCTTATACGGGACCCTTGAACCTTGAGTATGGATATACCTAACCACATGTGAAACAAAGAGTTTCACGTGAGTCCGACGGTACGCATACCCATGGGCCACCCCTAAAAGGATTAGGGGCGGTTTGCGGTAACAGGGAGGACGCTTTGGCTGTCCGTCGACATAATCAAAGAGACCTGCCGATCAGCGCTACTTGCTATCCAGACTCAGAAGTTTTAACAGAAAGAGAAGAAATTCATTTGAAACTCATTTTTTATGCAATGGAGAAAAGGATTCTCGATCGTGCAAATAAATCAACAAGTTTAAATGTCTTAATCAAGTTTGTCAATTTGGTTCAAATCTCCTAATCAAGTATTCTTAAAGAAAGAACACTTGATTCGTGTTAGGGTACCCTGCAAAACAAAGCATATTAAAATAATGCCCTAAAGAAGGGCAGGTTAGTCTATGCAGCAATCGTAGTCTTCTTATGCAAAAAGATTACATTTACTACTCCCCAGCAGAGTCGCCAAACTGTGAACCCCTCCCCAATTATCAATGCATACGAACGCATGTGACTAAGGAAGAAATGCACGTGATGTGTGAGTCGCCACCTTGTTTAATTATTTTCGGGTAAACTAGGAAAAAACCCTAAGTTGACTCCAATTTTAATTAACCTAATTACTAGATTAATTAACCCAATATTAAAGCATGGTCTACAAACCCGAGGTGGATCCCGAGACTATGTCATGCTGATAAACTAACCATGGATGAATGCTTGAATGCTTTGCAGGGTGAATGACATGTTTAAAGTGATTTCGACTTGCCGCCCGGGGTGAAATCCCGAACGTGCCTACGTACTTCCGTTTGAATGGAAGATCAAAGTCCACGTAGTTCGATAGGCCTTCTTTGAAGGGCTTTGAATGGGATGCTTTATGCATGAGTGTGTGTATGCTTTGTGCATTTTGTTTAGGCATTTTGCCAAAGAATTGATTGATTTTTAGGCATTTGATGCCAAAAGTGTTGATTTTAACGGCTTTTAGCCAAAAAGATGTGTTTGATTGAACTTATTTGCTTGCCAAAAATGAATTAAGGCTTTTAGCCAAAATGATTTTTGTGATTTCGGCAATAAATTGCCAAAAGTGTCGATTAGGCGATTGTCGCCAAAATGATTGATTTTTAGGTTTTAAAACCTAAAAATTGATTTAGTTTTAAGACATTTTGCCAAAACTTTGATTTTAAGCAATTGTTGCCAAAAGTTTGGTTATTTAAAAGGCTTTTAGCCAAAATGTGTTGATTTAGGCAAGTTGTTGCCAAAAGAACGTGATTAATTAAGGCCAAAACGTGATTAATTGAAAGACTAGATATTTTAAGCCAATATTGTCGGATTTAAACTTTAATACCACGATTATTAATTAACTGGGCATTTAGCTTAATCATATTTTAATTGAGGCAATTTACTTGCCTATATGATGGTATGAATGCATTTATGCAGTTGTAGAATTATTAGGAGTAGATAAGAAGCATGCATGAAGTGCTAAAATTAAATAGGCAAAAGTTTAACTTACGTACCTGATTTAATCGTCGACCGCTTCTTAACTCCAGGTTAAGCTCCTCGTTAAGGGAATTAATTTTAATTTAATTTTAAGTGACCAAATATCACAACAATAAAATAAAACTAAAATTAAAAAATGCAAGAAAGCAGTAAAGAATCGCAAAGAGCGTAGGGAGAAGGAGCGTCCGTCAACACAGACTGAGTGCCGAAAACGGAGGGTCAGGGCCACTATTTATAAAAAAAAAAAAAAACATTTCGGCGGCCGGGCCGCCGGGGTCTCGGCGGCTGGGCCGCCGGCGCTCGGTGGCAGGGCCGCCGGGGTCTCGGCAGCCGGGTCGCCGGAGGCCAGCAGCGGAGCCGCCGTGCCGGTAGTTTTGACAAAATTCGCTCCGGAGGCTTTTCCGAGAGTTCCGGACCTCCAAAAAAAAATTCCGAGACCAATTCCACGATCCTCGCGACGTCCCGGACGTTTTAAGTACCATATTGGCATATTTTCGGTGAACTTCCAAAATGGCCTTTAGTCCGGCCGGGCTTTTTGCAGTCCGGAAAAAATGGCTCTTCGAGCCTCAAAATTTGGGTGTTCACAGCCTTGGCAAACTTAGCATCGGCTTGGCAAGATTTGAGTAAAATTCCGAAGAAGCCATTTATCATTACCACAGCCAATATCCCGTGCTATAAAGAACATTTTGTGAACTAGATAGAGTCGGAGGAAGAACCATGGTTCACGGATATCTTGAGGTACATGAAAGACGGTACTTTTTCTGATGATGCTACGAAAGAAGACCATGCAGTTCTCAGAAAAATGGCTCTGAATTATGTTCTAGCCGATGGTGAACTCTACAGAAGAGCGTGGGATGGAATGTTGCTGAGATGTGTGAGCAAGAAAGAAGGAGAAGACATAATGAGGAAGGTGCATGAAGGAGTCTGCGGTACTCACCTAAGCGGCATGAGCCTAGCAAGAAAAATCATGAGGAGGGTTATTTCTGGGTGCAGATGGAAGGTGACTGTGTTCAGTTTGTGCGTCATTGCAAAGCTTGTCAATATCATGACAATAAAAGCCACTTACCTGCTGTTAAACTCCATCCGTCAACTCCTTCTTGGCCTTTTTCTGCATGGGGTATAGACGTCATCGGCAAAATTTCACCAGCAGCATCCAACGGCCATCAGTATATATTGGTTGCAGTTGACTACTTCTCTAGATGGATTGAGGCTCAATCTTACAAAACTTTAACCGCCAAACATGTGGCTAGATTCATTGAACAGAACATTTTCTGTCGCTACGGTGTTCCCCATCACATAGTTACGGATAATGGCTCTCATTTTCAGGCAGATGTTGGCCAATTGCTTTATAGATACAAGGTTGAGCATCACCATTCTTCTCCTTATCGCCCTCAGGCTAATGGCACAGTAGAAGCTGCGAATAAGGAGATCAAAAGAATCCTGTTAAAGATGTGTGAAAGGTACAGAAGCTAGGCTGAGAAACTTCCTTTTGCGCTCTGGGGGCATCGTACTACATTCAAATCAGTAAACGGAGCCTCTCCTTTCGAACTTGTATACGGAATGGAGGCAGTGTTATCGATAGAGCTCGAAAAGAAGTCTCTCAGGGTTTTGGTAGAAGCTGGTCTGACCGAAGAAGAATGGGCCAAAAAGAGGTACGAAGATTTGGCGTTATTAGACGAGAAAAGACTGAATGCTCGATTCCAGGATCAAATGAGAAAAAGAAGGATTGCTCGTTTCTACAATAAACGAGTACATCCAAGGGCAGTAAGGAACGGAGATCTGGTTTTGATCAGATTATTGGATCACGAAGCCCAGAATCATCCTGGTGGGAAATTTAAACCCAACTGGCATGGACCGTTCAGAGTTCACAAACTATTAGCAAAAGGCGCCGCTGAATTGGTCACTATGGAAGGAGAACCTGTCAATCGAATCGTCAATCAAGACCAAATGAAAAGATTCTACGTCTGAAATGATGATTTCGAAAAAAAAAATGCTAAGTTGAAAACCCGAAAGGGCGGCCTAGGCAAAAGTTAGAGCATAAAAAAATATATAAAATAAAATTTTCAGGATCAACGCGTGGTGCTTAGTTTAAATGCAGAATTCATGCCATGCGTTCGTGATAAATGTGTGATTGGTTGTTCAACGCCATCAACCCGACTTGAAGGAGAATAGGAAATCGAGTAGTTAGAGTAAATGACCATTGTATTAGAATAAACTTTCTTTACTTCTGTATAATGTTGAAAAGAAGAAAGATTAATAAAAGATTTGAAGTTCAAAACTTTTCTTCCTGTTCCGAGGATATGGTCGAAGGATGCAAAACCTTCCTCTCTGCTTATTTGATCCAAGATCGACTCATTTGAGCTAAGATGTTCCGATTGTTGGCCCTACCTAAACCATGAACTCTTTTAAGACGTTGATCAGAGGAACGAGCACCATTTTCTCAGTGATTTCCCTAGAAAGATCAATATAAAACCATGAATAAACCTTAGCACTTGCATAGGTTCATGCATACATAAAGGAGTTACATTTGTTATTTTTGTTTGATTTGTGCAGGTAGTAAAATAATCACTCCATTCTTTGTTGTTTCCAAGCGTAAGCTTTTGTTCTTGCAGAATAACTTTTACTTTATGAGTTTTCATTTATTAATCCAAGGGCAGGTGGCCCAAATAACTAACACAACAAATAATTCCGAAGGAAAAAGTTTGTTGTATGTTGTTGATTCATGTGTGCAGGAAGCAGAAATTAATAAAGACAGGATCATCGAGATCATTAATTAAAAGGAGAGCAGATACATTTAAATAAAAGCTCATGGCCCGGGTACAAAAGGAAAAGAAAAGATAACGACTTATTCTAGTAGGGCCTATCAGCAAGGGCCAATCCTCACAGGGCACGACATCATTGTGGGGTAAAGAACCAGTTGACGTATGTGGGTGTCACGGTATCCTGCATCGTTCCTTCATCTAAATACACAGTGTTTCGATTTCGCCAATGGTCAGCCAAATTGGTCAACAGATGTGATGTTATCAGACCGCTCTCGAAGTTATGGACTCTGGGAACGCGCTGTATCATACCATATTGATGGCTGATGCTGTCTGGGAAATAGGCCATGGAACGATCTAGACTAGCATACAGCACATAATTAAGGCTCACGCTTCCAGTAGTAACCAACCTGATCCTCCACCAGGGACAAATCCACCGAATTGTCGGGTTATCCTCAAAGTCGAAGTGTCCTCGAGTCCGAGACCGAAAGTTGGCAGGACCATAGGTTGGAATCAAATGAGCAGGGACCGGAAGAAGTAGACTTAACTTGTCTAAAGCCCAGGCCTGCAGCAATATTGGACAACCGCGATGATGAATATTGAAATTGGTGATATGAAGGGCAATATCCCTCACCCAGCACATCGTTTCTCCCTTGACCATCATGAAGACAGTACGACGGTACAGTTGCATGTCACGAACAACTGTCAGAAGTCGAAAATCTCCAATTCTGGGTTGACGGTTCTTCAGGGCATATACATTCAGCAACAAGAAGCAAGAAGCTCGAATCTAAGAAGGATCCACATTCATGGACAGAACCTTGTTGAGAAAGGGCTCTAAAGGTAGACCCTGATCCGTGTTTATGCCATCAGGGAGATAAACCGGACACAAGGCCGCGATCTCAGTTAGATTATGCCTAGGACCTGGGGGTAAAGCCGGAGTTTCGTCTTGATCAGGGTGATGATCCATCACGGCACAAATTTCCTCGAAGGTCGGAGTCACTTCAGAGTCTTCAAACCGGAAAACCATGGTATTCGGATTAAAATGAGTAACGAGCCAAGACAAGAAGCCATGGTTAGGTCTTAGATCTTTAAAATACCTTAACCATGCAAGTTGATCCATAGGGGGAATATGCCATAAGTCATCAGAAATGGATTGGACGAAGGTTGAGACTTGGTTTCTGAAAGCCATGAAAAGGGATTATCTAAGAAATTGATCTGCTTTGAATGATTGGATGCAAAGGAAAAGTGAAATGAAACGCCCATTTATAGAAGGGTAAAGGGACCGGTGAGTGAAGCATTGTCATCACTCGACTTAATGCCCACTGTCAAGAGTAGTTGAAAAGACATTCATGTATGGACTATTTGGGTTGGTGAGCATTTAAAGCCGCACTAATCAATAAGAAGGACGATTTGTACAATAAGGAGGTTGAATCTTTATGACCGCGTTAATCGCCCTGTCAGGTAAGTGATACGATCCACTGTTGTTTGGTGATTGATTTTTGTAGTATTTCGTTTTAAGTCCATTATTTTATTCTTTCTTTATTTCATTTTATTTCATTCATTTTATTTATAATAAATCGGTCCATGGACCACTAACAAGGTGCACCGTTTTTGCAAACAAACGGGACACCGTCCTCTTTTTCGTATTTTTGTATTTGTGTTTTATTTTTGCAGGAACAAAACTTCGCAGTTGTAAAATATAAACACATACAACAACAAGAAAAAAATGTGTGTGTAAATAATACCAGGAAAAGAAAATAAAAATAAATAACTGTACAACCATCCAAAAAAATAATTTAACACTACTGAATGTTCAAAATGTTCAAAAATGGCTGAGACGTGCAGCAGGACTACTGCCGCCTACGGCTAGGACCAGCAGCAGCCGAAGGAGATGGAGACGGTGGCGCCTCATCGGAAGAAGAGCCGTCCTCATCCTCCTCAGAAGAATCGAGCGGGATGCCCTCAACCTCCAGCTTCGTCCGAAGCCGCTCCACCTCTGCCTGGAGTCGGCTCATAGCGCTGGACTGGCGAGACTGATGCCTCCGCAACCCCCCGTTCTCCAACTCCTGTAAAAGCAGACATGTGTAAGAAAGTTTACCAAATAATAAGAAGCAAAAAGGTAAATGTGTGTAAAATACATACCAACTCATGCCACTCGGAGCACAGCCAACCAATGTAGGACCGAGCAAACCCGAACCGCTGGCAGATCTCCTGATATCTCTGGGCCGGCACCTGCAAACAAGGAACATCCATTAAAAGATTACTCAGGTAAAATGCTTCTAACTTGGTAAATTCGGTTTATAACTTACATGTGTAGTGTGCTCAGGGTCCAGCTGCACCGGAGGAGGAGCCTGCCGAAGATCAGCAGGGATGATGATGCCAGATCCAAGGCCTAGACCAGGATCCAGCACTACATCCATACCAAGTGCGAACGGCACATCACCCAGCACTACACCGGCCGATCCAGCCGGAGCCGCCGTGCCACCTGCCTCAACCGCTGCCTCAGCTCGGTAGTGAGCCGCAGTCTTGTGCGTCTTCCGCTCCTGCATTAAGTTACAGAGAAAATAATGGCATCAGTGATTTGAAATAGTGAAAATAGTAATAACAGTAAATAAGGCAGAAGATCAGATGAGTTACCTGGGTGTACTCGAGGACCTCGGGAAGCCGCGCCTGCATCCGAGAAGCAAAGTAAGAAGGGAAGTCACCGGCGGACAGGAAATCGTTCGCCGAGAAGCCTCTGTACTCTACCTCCAAGTCCTCCCGGGTCAAGCCCTCTAGCAGACACATATGCCGAGGAGGGGCATGAGGTATCCTCCGCTGTGATAGAGCTACCGGAGTGTCAAAAACTCTCTCTCTGAGGAAATAGCGGTCAGCCCAGTATCCTCGCATCAGCAGCCTCGACCGGGTGTGCAACTCAGCCACCTCCCGGCCCGGGTAGGTCCTCCAGGCCTCGCAGTCCCATGGAGTCAAGGACAGCTACAAAATAAGAAATCAGTATTTGTTGTGCATTGAAATAAAAAGGGGAAAAAGAAGATAAGCTAAATGTTCAGAGTATCTGTGTGTACTTACATCGGATAGCTCCCGGTCATTAAGGAAGCTCTGCCAGTACTCGGGATCCTCGCCACTGGCATAAGTGTGATGGCAGTGGGCCAGATAGCGAGGAATCCTCCTGGACTCGACCGGAGAGTCGCCACTCGGACCACCCGGATAGATACAGTACTCATAGGACCATACCTGCAACAGAGACAGAAATGACATCAGTTAGTTGAACAGTTGAGAATGACGAATAAAAAGGTGAAGAGTGAAAGAATGTTACCTCCAGAGGCCGGATGAACAGCCAGTTCGACTCACCGCTACCACGGGTCCAGACATCCAGACCGTGATAGAGATGAGCCAAACCGAGTGTGGCCCAGTCGAAGGGCCCGACCTGGCTCAGGTCCCGCAGACATGCCAGCACCGCCGGATCTTCCTTATTCTGGGAGGTGCACAGCAGCTGGGACGAAATAATGTAGAACAAGAAGGACCGAGCAGCCTGGTCCCTCTCCTCCCGAGTATACGCAGGAGCAGCAGGTCGGGCCTCCTCCGGCAACTCCCTCCAAGCCTCCAACCGGGTCCTGATCCTCTCGGCCCAGAACCGGAAGACCATCTCGTAGGACATACATCCCTGCACGGTGTATCGAGTCTGTGAGGTGACACCGAGCAAGGAACAGACTAGTTGGGCCCCGAGAGTGGCCATCTGATACCGAGCATCCAATGGGGGAGCCGGGCCAGTGAAGCGTAGACCAGTGATCACAGCATAGTCCACGGGTGTGAGGGTCATCTCACCGAACCCAAACACAAAAGTGTGTGTGCAGTCGTTCCACCGCTCCATCAATGCATATCGCATAGCGGGCGGGAAACGAGGCTGGGTGCGACGCAATCCTGCGGCGTAATCCCCGAACCCAGCAGCAACGACCCAGGCTCGCATAGGAGGGTCCAGTAAATCCTAGAAAGCGGAAGCATCAGTGGCCGATCCACCCGAGCGGGCCTTGCCCAGATTAACCTGTAAGAAAAAATTTTCAATTTCAATAAATACATACTAACAATTGTTTATCTTCTTATATGGCAGGAAAAATGAAAAAAGACCAAAAACGGTTTGAACCGTAGCTACGTCACGCGACCACACGGCCACATCACGCAGCTTCGCCCAAGTTGCGCACCTAGAAGCACGGCTGCGTAGCGCATCTCAGCACTCGCGCCACGCCACTCCACAGCTGCGTCACGCAACTGTTTGAAATACGTTGCCCTAAGAACAGATGCGCCACGCAACCACGAAGTCGAGCCACGCATCTCGCTAGCTGCGGCACGCAACTGTTCAAGACTCTTACTCGTTGACGAACAGTCGCGTCATGCAACTGTTCTTCCAAAGAACAGCTGCGTGACGCAACTGTCGAAGGTACGCAGTGATTCAATTTCAACCTCATTTCACTATGTTTGTGTTGTTTTCATACAATTTTCAGAGCAAAATCAAGTCACCTAGAGCTACCAACAATCAAGTGTCAACAAATCAAGTTTTAATGCAATAAAAGAGGGTCGATTCTAAGGTTCAATGCAAGCTAGGGTTTCTGGCGCCTCGAACAGTTGCGTCATGCAACTGTTCATTCAAGAACAGCTGCGTCATGCAACTGTTCATGGAAGAATAGTCGCGCCACGCAACTCCTACCTGCGTGACGTGACTGTTGACGCAGGCATAAACTTCAAAACGTTTGTCTCATATCTGAAAGAAAATTTGGATCAAAAGCAGTAAAAAACAAAAAGTGAAAGAAAATTTTTTTTACTTACCTCAGATTGAAAGCCGCGCATCCGACTCGTCTCATATCTGACCGGGAACTTCGTATCCGGCAACGGCAGAAGCTACAGCGGTCGTGTCCCGGGGGTCAACGGATTCTGTCTCACCGGCACCGGTTCGCCATCGAACGTCGGAATATCGGGTAGGGCCCGAGAATCTCCATCTCAGGAGTGTAAGCAGAAGTGGGAATTTCTGAAATCTGAGACATCTTTTCGGTTGAAAGTTCAGAGAATTCTCAATTGCTTAGGGTTTGTGATAAGTGAAACTGAATCGATTAAGAATAGACGTTACTTATAGTGAGCAAGTTGGGCCCAGGCCCATTCTTCCAAGCCCAAGAAGAGCATTGGGCCCGTTACCTCTTTCCGAGACCAACAGGCCCGTGCGGTTTATTTTAAAGCCCATAATGGTCCACTTCGGCAATTTGACGTCGATGTGCGGCCCGTACACTTCAGCAATTTTTGTCTACTCACCGCACAGGGGGCAGGAGCATCAAATTGCCAGATTACCCTCAGGTAAGTTTTCTTTCAACCACTATATCATAAAAGTTATACTTGGGAATGCAGATAACATATTTTTGTTAAATCTTTTATACCAAAATTTTTGCCTATAGAAGTGGATATTTTTGGTCCTAGGCCAAAATTCCGAACTAGGGGCAAAAATATAACCTTTTGCCTTAATGTGAATCTTTGCAGGGGAACGTATGACGTTCCAATATTTTTCTAACAAAAGGCAAGGTTCGTTTGCACACGGATATTGCTTTTCTTTTTATGAATAATTTTTCAGGCCAACCAGTGATGGTTTTTCGAAGCCGATAGGTCCTTCTGATTAGTGATGGTGCATTGCGAAGTTAATCAGAACAATTTCAAAATAGTGATGGTGCATTACGAAGTTGTTTAAAATTTTCCCCCCGGTCGATGATGATGAATTGCGAAGTTGACCAGGGTAAAACCGACATCTTTCAGGCCGATCAAACTGAGCCTCAAGGATGCCTTTTTTTAAACCGACTGGAGCCGACAAAGCCGACCAAACCGAGCTGAGAAGGTGGCCAGATCAAAGCTCTTCAAGCCGATCAAACCGAGCTTCGAAGACTTTGTTATCAAATCAACATCTTTCGAGCCAATCAAACCGAGCTTCGAGGATGCCTCTTCAGATTCCATGGAAACCGACGAAGCCGATCAAACCGAGCTGAGAAGGTGACCAAACATTCAAAGTCCTTCAGGCCGATCAAACCGAGCTGAGAAGGTGACCAAACATTCAAAGTCCTTCAAGCTGATCAAACCGAGCTGAGAAGGTGACCAAACATTCAAAGTCCTTCAGGCCGATCAAACCGAGCCCCGAAGGTGTCTTCCAAGCCGATCAAATCGAGCTTTGAAGTCATTCACATGTTGGATGGAAACCGTCGAAGCCGATCAAACTGAGCGTAGGAGGTGACCAGATGATTGATTCAGCATCTTTCCAAGCCGATCAAACTGAGCGTAGGAGGTGACCAGATGATTGATTCAGCATCTTTCCAAGCCGATCAAACCGAGCTTCGGAGATGATTACTTGATAAAAGGCGCGTCAATAGACCACTTTAATATTAATCATTTATACAATTAATGATAAAATGGGGGGGCAAACTGTTGACGCGTGATTTTATGCCTCCACCTGACCCGATGATGATATGAGGACAAGGGATAAGGTATCACGATAAACCAGAAGTGTTTGAACCAAAAATTGAATCAAACCACCCAAAGGAGCCTGACCCGCGTTAGGGCTACGTCACGCAGCTAGTACCTGCGTGACGGCACCCTTAGCTGCGTCACGCAGCTCTAACAGGGCTGACACCTCTGGCGTGCGCCCGTGCAATGGCCTGCACTGTTTGTATGGATACACGGCAACTGTACGAAAAGTAAGTCGCGTCACGTAAGCTTACGGGTGCGTCACACAGCTTCTACCCACGTGACGCGACTGCTCTGTTGCCCTAGCCATATAAATACAACATTTTACAGCACAAACGGGACTTTTGACACTTTGCTCTCATTTCTTCTAAGAAAAATCGCATTCTGAGTTTTAAGTTTCTAGGTTAACGACTAGGGTTCTTCCTTAAGAATTCAACTGAGTAAACTTGGGGAAGATCGAGTCATAGATATTTTAGATTCAAAATCAAATCAAAAAAAAAAAAAAGAATACAAAAAGATAAGAGGAGGAAAAGAGAGCAAAGAAAGAAAAAGAAAACTATCTATTCTGTGAAAGGACTTGGTGAATACACTTCTGGAATCGTGAAACAACGCCTCTGAGCTAATCTCAATGCATGCAATCCTCAAATCTGAGGGCTAGGTAATGATTCTAACTTTTTCCTTTTCATTTCTAGCATTTTATCTCCTAAAAATCTCATTTTCATAGTGTTTAGTTGACCTATTATTGATTAAATGTAAGTTTGTCCATTGTTAAAATCTTCTGGGTTGATTATAATCACTTATAATAAAAAGAACACGTAGAAAAGAGTAGTTTGAAAGGTAGTTGCGGACCATAGCAGCCGCGTCACGCAGCTACTACCCGCGTGACGCGACTGCTCCTGTCCAAAAGCTCTTAGCCTGGATTGGACCACCTGCATGACGCAGCTGTTCGTGCACTCAGTTATATTTTGTTTTATATTTGTATTTAATGTTTCGCTGAAAAAGAATAATCAATAAGCCTGAGTGTTATAAATAAGTCACAAACGGTTCCGTCACGCAGCTAGGAGTTCCGTCATGCGACTGTTCTTCATAGAACAGCTGCGTGACGCAACTATTCTAGTCTACAGGACCATAACTAGAGTTCCGTCATGCGACTGTTCTTCATAGAACAGCTGCGTGACGCAACTAATACAAATCCCAGAATAAAAATAGAGCTGCGCCACGCGACTGTTCTTCCATAGAACAGTTGCATGACACGGCTAGCTTCTAGTCCCAGATTACTCTTATTATCTTGTCTTAATTTCATTTTATTAAATAGATTCTTAATCTTAATCCAGAAAAATGATCAACAATGGGTAAATCGAATTTTAATCAAACCAAGTCAATTAATCTATTGTGATTGTGGTATTTTTTTAGATTTAATATTTCTTATTCCCTTTTAATTATATTATTAAATCCGGTTTGTGGCCCGCCTTTAACCATAAGGCAAGAGCGGGTCTTTTAATTTTATTTGATATGTAAGGTGAATGAATGATGGATGTGATGCTTAATTTATGAATGAATGCAATGGATGAGTTTACTTAGGACGATTAAATAATTTTCCACATAGGAGCTCGGTTCGATTTATTCGGGTTGGGTTTAAATAATTGGCTTTTCTAAAATAAAATCAATTAGAAATCATAGGTTAAAAGAGACCGGTTTTCCGGGCGTCGGCTTCCAACGGGCCGACGTACCTAATTCCCTTACCTAGAATCGTACTTGGTACGCCTGACCAGTTTTCTTTCAAATAATTTGGCCTTAAATAAAATTGGGTTAAATGAAGTCACCTTTACAAAATAAACGGTCCCATTGCCGAAATAATGGGTGGCGACTAAAATAATTTATAAGACCGATTTATCGGCACTGCGTATCCAAAAAGGGTTTTATCACCTCTTTTTCAAAACAAAATAATAACCAATAATAATAGCCAAATAAAACCCACCGATTTTCGTGTTTTCGGGGAAAACAGTACTGAATGTGGCATCTGTCGTCGAGTCTCTCGGGACTGGGCAGTGGGTGTTACAGAGGATGTTGGCCAATTGTTATCTGTAGTATGAGGGGTGGCTATGAATGAATGTTTTTAGTAGTGTTTGTGAAAATGGTTTATTGCCCAATGTGTTTTCAATTATGTTTAATATATGAAATGATTTATAGTCTCACAACAATCGATAGACATGGTTATTACTGATATCACTTCATTTCTTGAAGTTGATATTGTGATTGATATTGCAAATGAAATTGCAAATGATATTATTGCCTCCTAGATGAGGTTGAGATTGTCCCTCTTCTGTTAAGATAAAAATCACAGATTGAGGTTGAGATAGTTTTGTCTTGATGAGCTCATAGGACACTGAAGGCCCTTCGGATTGAGTATATTTAGATTGGTGAGACTAAACTGGATAATATCAAATTTCTTGAATTGATGTGTTTGCTATAATTCGATGCTCTATCTTAATTTTCACACAAAGATAATTATTGATTCTCAAGTAAAGAATTTCTATCATGTTATTGCTTACTAAAATTTTGCTAAGTTGAAAGAAAGATTGATTGTCAAGAAAGGTTTAATGAAAATGATTTTCATATGAAGTTTTAATTATAGTTATGGTTAACATTGGAACAATGAGTATTTACACTTGATTTTATATATATGCACCACTAAGCAATTTGCTTAGTGATAGTTTTTTCTGTACTATCGCAGGGAAAGGGAAGGAGAAAGCAGCAGAGTAAGTCCTACAAATTGTGGGATTCCGTTTTGTTTAATGTAGATAAAAGAGCTACTGTGGCTATTGGTGTATATTGTTTCTTTTTGGGATTTTGTATGATGTATAAAAACATTAATAGAACAGTCAAATGTGTACAAAATTGTTTTATTTAAGTCACTTGTAGTATGTTTACTGAGTTCTTATTAAGAATAAGTGTTTAATGAGCATATTACGGGTGACATGTCATGTCTTACAGTGGAGTAAGGTGTAACAGAGAAAAAGAGAGGGAGTGGGCTTGAGTGGCGCTAGGTGAGGGAGAAGAAAGAAGAAGAAAAAGAGGGGAAGAAAAAGCAAAAGAAAATAGGGTTTCTAGACCTTTATGGGTCATTTCGGCTCGATTCGAACAGGTTTGGTCCAAATCATAATTTGGTTTGGTTTTTGTTTAATTACAAGTTTTTCACTTGGTTTTCTGAAAATTTGACTGGTTTTTTTTAGTCCAGTTTAGCAATAATATTTATTTTCTTTGCGAAATTTCATTGGTTAAAATTCACAATTAAATTTTCAAATGGAAAATCTTTGAAATTAAATTTTCGGGTCATTATTGTGTTTAGTAATAATAAACACAGTGTCCCTCCATTCGTACTTATATATATATATATAACTTTGAAATTTTTGAATTTAACCTCATATATATCTATTTATAAATTTGAGGGAGGATCTTTCATTACAAATATTATTATATGCACGTTGATGTTTAAGTTACATTTAATATTTATTTATATTAATTTGAAGTCCTTTTTAGTAAAGAGAAAATGTTAAAAAAACTGGATAAAAGTAGTTGCATGAATATAAAATTAGATATTGCAAAATTTTTAGTTACCTTTAAATATATTTTTAATTTAAAGAGTGGAAATAATTTTTCTTCAATGAGTTTGATTTTTTATCACTCTTTTTGAAATAGTAGTCCTTTTATTTTATTTTTATAAAGTATCTATACTATATATAAATGTGACAAGAGGGGAAAATAATGAGATTTCTTATAATAGCCTTAAATTAATTAGGAATTTCTAATATATCCATTTAGTTAGATTTCTTACATGCATTTTAATTGGAGAAAATAGATTTCTTTTATCATTTTTAATATCCTTTTATTGAGATTTTTATGTATTTTAATTGGAGTAAATATGTATATATTTTTCTCTATTTAAGTTTGAATTAATTGAAAAATAACTATTTGGACATATTCGCTATCATTTTCATTTTCAATTTTTCTATATTAAAGATGAAATGATGAAGAAATTCAATAGCTCTCTTTTTATTTAATATTTTATTCTTTTTGTGAAATTTATGAATTTTTATTTAATTTTTCTATGATTTAATTGGATGTAATTTTTAAAAAATAATTTTTAAAATAGATATAAAGATAATAGATGTTTGAAATTTTAATTTTTTTTAAATAAATATATAGGATTTTCAAATTTTTGAATTTAATGTCATATATATCTATCTATAAACTTGAGAGAGGATATTCCATCACCAATGTTATTATTTGTGTATTGATTTTTAAGTTACATATTAACATTTATTTATTGAAGTCTTTTTTAGCAAAGAAGTAGTTGCATGTTATATAGAGAATTAGATATTGTAAACTTTTTGGTTACCTTTTAATATATTTTTAAGTTAACGAGTAATAATATTCTTTTTTCAAAGAGTTTGACTTTTTATCACTCATTTTGAAATAGTAATTCTTTTATTTTTTATTTTTATAATGTACTAGTATTAGAACCTGCGCAATGCATGGAACGATATTAAAAGATGAAATAATCTTTTGTAACATTATTCAAAAATAACAAAATTGTATAATTAAATGATAATGAAATGCATTAGAAAATTTTACCTCATTGAGATATGTTGAAAAAAGTTGCATTGCTAATATGTGCCTTCTTAAGTATGCAAAGCCCTTCACTAAGATATATAATAGGAAAACCATACATGGTATGACCGGCAGCAAACAATAATGCTTAAGACCTAAGATATTATAAAAATAGGCCGGCTAAATAAATTGCCCCCTGAATTTTCACCAAAAAGTCTTGTGGCCTCCTCTATTTTCAACATGACCTTGTGGCCTCCTGTATTTTATTTTTATAATCTACGCACACTTGGACACTTCAGAAAATGGAATCTAAAATACACTCGCGATGAAGTGTGTTAAATGACTTGAGAGTGTAGTACATGGCACTTTATATGCCATATCATCAAAGTTGGTAAAAAAAAGGAAAGAAATTAGGTTAATTGAGTTCATTTGCAAAAACATATAAAGCTAGGAGGAGGTTTTGGGGTTTCGTCCAGCTCCTCAGGTTTATTGTCAGTAGAAAAAAAAAAAAAAAAAGTCGACTTGCAAAAGCCAAAGCAATTATCAACATGCTGGTACCAAAATGTCTAAGATCAACAAAAAAACAAGATATTCAAAAACCTAGCAAACTGAATTAACCTATTGTGAATACTCAAATTTTGAAGCTCAAAAAGTCTATTTTCCCGGACTGCAAACAGTCCGGCCGGACCGGAGGCCATTTGGAAAAGTTCACCGAAAGTATGCCAATATGGTACTCGAAACGTCCGAAAAATTACGAGGATCGCAAAACTGGTCCCGAAATATTGTTTTGAGGTACAGAACTCCCGAAAAAGCCTTCGGAACGAAAAAACTAGAAAGTGGACAAGCCAGGGCGGCGGCGGCCGTCGGCCAGCCGGGTTTTCCCTATAAATACAGCCCCGAGCACTCAGTTTTACTCACTCAGTCTGTGTTGACGGACGCTCTCTTCTCCCCTACGCTCCTTGCGGTTCTTTTACTGCTTTTCTGCATTTTAGTGTAGGCTTTTTATTCTGCTGTTGTGATACTTGGTCACTTAAATTAAATTAATTTTAATTAATATTCCCCAAACGAGGAGCTTAATCTGGAATTTTCAAGCTGAAGCTAAGAAGCGGCCGCCGATTAACTCAGGTAATAACGAAACCCTGCCTATTTAATTTCAGCATTTCATGCATATTCTCTTCTACTCCTAATTCTACAACTGCATTCACGTCATCAATTTGGCAAATAAACTGCCTTAATTAAATATGATTAAGCTTAAATGCCCGGTTAACTAATAATCGTGGTGTTAAAGCCTAAATCCGAACATACTGGCTAAAGTATCTGGTCAATTAATGACTATAGTATAATCGCCTTTATTTCGAACAGTCCGGCTTAAGTCCAATTAATCAATAATTGTGACTAAATGGCCTTAATTAAACACGTTTTTTTTTGGCAATAAATTGCCTATATTGCAATTCAATTGATCACTTTTGGCAAACAAATTGCCTATAAGTAGATTAATCATTTTTAGCGACAAATTCGCTTAAATCGAATTTTTGGCAAAATGCCTTAAATTAATCAATCTTTTGGCTAAAAGCCTTAAATCACTCATTTTGGCGACAAATCGCCCAATCAACACTTTTGGCAAACAAATTGCCTAAATCAACTCATTTTGGCTAAAAGCCTTCAAATAATCAATTTTGGCAACAATCGCCTAAATCACATCAATTTTTTGGCAACAAATTGCCTAAATCAATCTTTTTGGCTAAAAGCCTTAAATCAACAATTTTGGCAACAAACGCCTAATCAAATCAATCAATTCTTTGGCAAAATGCCTAAACAAAATGCACAAAGCATACACACACTCATGCATTAAGCATACCCATTCAAAGCCCTTTTAAAAAGGCCTATCGAACTACGTCGACTTTGATCTTCCATTCAAACGGAAGTACGTAGGCACGTTTGGGATTTAACCCCGAGCGGCAAGTCGAAATCACTTAAACATCTCATTGGTCCAATTACATCATTTACTCTGCAAAGCATTCATTCATCGGTTAGTTCATCAGCATGACATAGTCTCGGGATCCACCTCGGGTTCATAGATTGTGCCTTAAACATTGGGATAATTAATCCAGTAATTAGATTAATTAAAATTGGAGTCAACTTAGGGTTTTTTCCTAGTTTACCCTAAAATAATTAAACAAGGTGGCGACTCACATATTCACGTGCATTTCTGCCCTTTAGTCATATTCATTATATGCCTATTTTCGGGGGGAGGGGTTCACAGCTTGGCGACTTCACTGGGAAATTATGTAATCATTTTGCATAAAGTGGACTACGATTGTTGTGTAAACTAACCTACCCTTCTTTAGGGTATTATTTTACTATGCTTTGTTTTGCAGGGTACCCTAACACGAATCAAGTGTTCTTTCTTTAAGAATACTTGATAAGGAAATTTGGACTTAATTGTAAAGTTTAATGAAAACATTTAAATTTGTTGATTTATTTGCACGATTGAGAATCTTTTTCTCCATTGCATAAAAAATGAATTTCAAATGAATTTCTTCTCTCTCTGTTCAAACTTTTGAGTCTGGATAGCAAGTAGCGCTGATCGGCAGGTCTCCTTGATTATGTCGACGGACAGCCAAAGCGTCCTCCCTGTTACCACAAACCATCCCTAATCCTTTTGGGGGTAGCCCATGAGTATGCGTACTGTCGAACCCACGCGAAACTCCTTGTTTCACATGTGGTTAGGTATATCCATGCTCAAGGTTCAAGGGTCCCTTAATAAGCCAATTCTCTATTTGTGTCATAGCCTATAGAACCTATCCTTTAGGACTGTATGCACCCAATGATGCGAACCATATCATTAAGACAAATTATGACGTGATGTTGTGCGCATTCATGACATATCACTTCATAAGAACATTAAAAAGAACACAAAATATTCTTTTTGGTCATGCACAACTGGACAAAAGAGTCGATCAGCTTCAGCTACCCTGATACAGAATACTACCCACTATACCCTAATCCAGCTACCTTTATCCTATCAGGTACCCACTGTTCGAGTGCCTATCCAAGTTCCAGTCACACCTACAGTGCTATCACCAACCTCACCAGCTTCACCAACTTCAACTGCACCAATGGCATCACTTGCTGACATCCAACATCTCATAGAGCAACTGGAAGCCAGAATGGAGGCTAGAATGAATGAGGCATTAGCTGCCCAGAGAACTGCCCTAATAGCCGAACTAGGTAGTGGTAATGGAAATGGGACTTCCGCTGGGGGAAGTGGACCTGCTACCTCCAATCAGTGACCTGCTGCTGAACCGACAAACCCTGCCCTTAACCTGGATGACATGCCCTCCAGAACTGCTTCTGAGCTGGAAGCTCAGAAAATGAGAGAAAAACTGTAAGTGTTGGAAAGATCTATTACTGCCTTTAAGACACATAAGGAAGTAGTGGACATGGACTCCTTGTCCTTGTTCCCCGAAGCAAGACTGCCAACAAAGTTCAAAATGCTCAACATGGACAAGTTTGATGGAACCACTTGTCCCAAAATGCACCTGAAAATGTATGTGGGTGCCCTAAACCCGTTCGGACTGAACAGCGAGCTCCTTGCTCAGTTGTTTCAACAATCACTCACCGGTGCTGCTTTGAGGTGGTTTGTCAGCCTGGATCGGTCTAAAATGAAGACCTGGGAAGACATCTGCAATGCGTTTAATATGCAATATCATTATAACATAAAGGTGGACGTTACTCGGAGGGAGTTGGAGACCACCAAACAGAAAAACAATGAACCCTTTTCCTCGTTCCTTACGAGTAGAGGGCCAAGGCCGCCCAAATGATCAACCGGCCTTCTGAGGAAGAACAGGTGGACATAATTATAAAGAACCTGTTGCCTGTCTACCAACAACAACTACAAGCTCAGTACCTACCAACGTTTCAGTTGCTCATTGCCACTGCTACGAAGGTAGAGGATTTAATTCAAATGGGTCAACTGAAAGAATACTCGGGTACCTCAAAATATAAGAAGCCTAGCCAAGCTAGCAAAGTTCACGAAGTGGCAAGTATCACCTCCACGAATCCTTTACGTGTGAGAAATATGAGAAATGCCAGTCAGTCGAGAAGGACATATACTGATCTCGGGATGCCAATCCTTTTGGTATTCCGAGAGGCTGTCAAGGCAAACTACATCAAGCCTTTGGAAGCAAGGCCACCACCCAACCCATTACCAAGGAACTACAGAGCTGATGAATACTGCGAGTATCATCAGGGTAACGGGCACAAGACTGAAGCGTGCTGGACGCTTAAGAACCGCATCCAAGACCTGGTGGACAATGGTTCAATTATTCCAAGGAATAAGCCAAACATTAGCACTAATCCTTCACCAAATCACGGGATAAATGCTATCGTTGCTGACCAGGAATTGATCGATCCTTTCAAACTATTCCTAGAAATAAATGACATCTGTGTCCTGGAAATATTTGCTGATGCTTGGGACAACAAGCCAGAAGTAATAACTGAACTAGAAGTGGAAGACTTCATGCAGCCTAGTCTCTTTGACGAGGTTGCGGTCATTACGGGAAATGATGAGAACCAAGACCTGCTGAGCCTGATCAAGCCGGACAAAGGGCCTCTCACCAACTGGTACGCCGAGGAGGAGCGCGCTGCTGATAAACCCCCTCCCGAGTCAAACCTAGAGTCAAAATCTGTAATCAAGTCCTGTACTGAGTCTGAGTCTGACCCCGAGTCTGAAACCGAGTCAGAGTCCAGTTCCAGTTCTGAGTCGTCTGTGTCGGATTTAGAAAATCTAGACTTCAGGTTTGATGTAATTTTTGAGGACGATTCTGTCCTAATCAATAAGAGCTTGCAAATTATTGGCTACCCCACGTGTCTATCTTTCCAAGCATTTCCAAGCAAAAATAATGAAAATCAAATAAATGAAATAAAAAATGAAAAAGAAAAAATAATAATTGGCAAAGAAGAAAATGAACATAGATACATTGCATCTGACTGTGTGAACAGAGAACAGGTCATCGAATGCTTGAAAAAGTTTGCCGATTGCTTTATGTGGAAGGCAAGTGACATCACGAGAATTGACCCGGCAATAGCGGTGCATAAGATTCCAGTATACCCCGAGGCTAAGCCGGTAAAACAGAAGCTAAGAAGGCTGAAAACAGAATGGTCCTTGAAAATCAAGGAGGAAGTAGCCAAGCAACTGGAGAATAAGTTCATAGAACCCATTGCCTACCCGACGTGGTTAGCGAATATTGTGCCGGTGCCGAAGAAAGATGGCAAAGTCAGAATGTGTGTGGATTACCGGGATTTGAATAAAGCATGTCCGAAGGACGACTTCCCCCTGCCGCATATTAACTTGTTGGTGGACCGAATGGCTGGACACGAGATGGTCTCGTTGACCGATCTTGCTGTCAGATACAATCAAATAATGATGCATTTGCCAGACAAAGAGAAAACGGCATTCATCACGGAGTGGGGAACCTACTGCTACAGGGTTATGCCTTTTGGGCTAAAAAATGCCGGGGCAACCCATCAAAGAATGGCAACGACCATTTTCCATCACATGATTCACAAAGAAGTAGAAGTGTATGTGGACGATATGGTTGTTAAATCAAAAACAGCTGAAGAACATACAACAGCACTTGAGAAGTTCTTCCTTAGACTTCGAAAGTACAATTTAAAGCTCAACCCGGCAAAATGTCTGTTTGGAGCTACATCCGGAGTATTTCTGGGGCATATGGTCAGTCGGAAGGGCATAGAGATTGACCCTTCAAAAGCCAAAGCCATTCTGGAAATGCCAGCACCGAAGACGGAAAAAGAAGTTTGGGGTTTCCTGGGAAGGCTACAGTACATCAGTCGGTTCATTAATCAATTGTCCAATACTTGTGGTCCGATTTTCAAATTACTCAGGAAAGGAGTAGCCATCAAATGGAATGAGGATTGTCAGAAAGCTTTTGACCAAGTCAAGCAATATCTGTTATCCCCGCCAGTCTTACAGCCACCAAGGCCAGGAAAACCTTTGCTATTGTACCTATCAGTGACAGAAGAAGCGATGGGTGCAATGCTAGCTCAACAAGCAAAAGACACTAGGGTAGAAAATGCCGTGTACTACCTCAGCAAAAGGATGCTAGACTACGAGCTAAAATACAATAAGATAGAGAAGTTGTGTCTGGCTCTAGTTTGGGCTTGTACAAAGCTGCAGCACTACCTCTCGTCCTACACCATATACGTTATTTCTGAATTGAACCCCTTGAAATTCCTTATGGAGAGGCCGGTTCTTGACAGTAAGATGGCTAAGTGGGTGTCGGTGCTCGCAACCTATGATTTAAAATTTGTACAACGGAAGGCAGTGAAAGGCGGAGCCTTGGCTGATCAATTAGCAGAATTACCGGTCAAGACCAAATGCCGGAGGTAGAATTTCCTGATGAAGACTTGTTGAGCTTGGAAAGTGAAGTTTGGGAAATGTAGTTCGATGGAGCTTCAAACTACCATGGAAATGGGGTTGGAGTCGTATTCAAAACTCCTTGTGGAGAATACGTCCCAATCGCAGTCAAATTAGATTTTGACTGCACCAACAATGAAGCCGAGTATGAAGCTTGCATAAAGGGGTTAGAAGCAGCCCTGGAAAAGGAAATAAAGGTCCTCAAGGTTTTCGGGGATTCCAACTTAATAGTCTCCCAAGCTTTGAGAAAATGGAAAATTAAGGAAGAGCGTTTGTTTCCTTACCTACAACGCTTGGACGAGTTGGCTCAGCAATTTGAGGATTTATCCTTCCACTACTTGCCGCGAGCCAAAAATCAGTTTGCTGATGCTCTGGCTACTTTGGCCTCCATGGTTAATGTAGGGGGAGACCAAGTCATACGACCTCTGACAGTTCAGCTACAGAAACAGCCAGCACATATCATGAATTTGGTGGATGACAAGCCCTGGTATTAGGATATACAGAATTATCTTGAGAATGAAGCCTACCCGGAGGGATCCACTAAGACTGATCAATGGACATTGAGACAGTTAGCATCCGGATATTTCCTTACTGGGGGAGTTCTGTATAAAAGAAGTTGGAACGGCCTGCACCTAAGGTGCGTTGATGAGGCAGAAGCTCAAACCATCATGGATTCCTTACATAATGGGGAGTCTGGTCCACACATGCACGGGATAGCCTTGGCTCAAAAAATCGTGAACCTGGGTTATTACTGGTCAACCATGAACGCAGACTGCGTGAGGCACGCGCAGAAGTGCCATGAGTGTCAAATTTTTGCTAAGCTGCAAAAACAGCCTCCGGTCAATTTGAATCCTATTGCTTCACCATGGCCTTTCGCAACTTGGGGCATAGACGTGATCGGAAAAATCCACCCAAAGGCTTCTAATGGTCATCAATTTATCCTGGTCGCTGTTGATTATATGACTAAGTGGATTGAGGCAGCCTCCTATTCTGTCTTGAATGCCAAGAAGGTAGCACAGTTCGTTCGTACTAACATCCTTTGTCGGTACGGAACGCCATTTGAAATCATCACTGATAATGGGTCCCACTTTCAGAGTCAATTTTTTGATTTGTTGAAAGAAAAGAGAATCCAACATCATAAGTCCTCACCCTATCGTCCACAAACAAATGGGGCTGTAGAGGCTGCAAATAAGGCTATAAAAGTCATTTTGCAGAAGAAAGTTAAAAAGCATAAAGCTTGGCACGAACAGTTACCGAATGCCCTATGGGGATATAGGACTTCAATCAGAACGCCTACTGGGGCAACCCCGTATTCCTTAGTGTATGGTATGGAAGCAGTGTTGCCTATTGAGCTGGAAGTTCAGTCGGCGAGGATTATTCGGGAAAGCCAGATCAGCGAAGCAGATTGGGCTAAGAATTATCATTTGCAACTCTTGGGTATGGACGAAAAATGATTGTAAGCGATCCACCAAACTCAAGTTTACCAGAGAAGAATGGCACGACATTTTAATAAGAAGGTCAAAGACCGAAAACTAGAAGAAGGTTGTTTGGTCCTGAAGGAAATTAGATAGCCAATTGTAGACCCGCGTGAGAAGTTTCGCCCTCATTGGGCTGGACCCTATGTGTTGAAGAAAATATTATCTGGCGGAGCCGTCATTTTGACTGATTTGGATGGTTTGGAATTCACTAATCCATGTAATTTAAATCAGTTAAAAAGATATTTTGTGTAATAAGCATTGCATAATGTAAAAGAGCTACATTAGACCTGATTCTCCTCGAAAAAAAGAAATTGTGTATCGGAGATATGTAGGCAGCCCTGTTTGGGCGCGGTCTAAACATTAATGAAAAAAAAAATCATTTCATAATTCATTCTTCTTTGCCAAATAAAAAAAAAGGGGAAAGAAAAGAAAAAAGTGAAAAAAAAAAGAGAAAAACCCGCTAAGTCGAAAACCCGAAAGGGCGACTTAGGCAAAAGTCGGGGCCCGCTAAGTTGAAAACCCGAAAAGGGCGGCTTAGGCAAAAATGGGTAGCTCGCTAAGTTGAAAACCCGAAAGGGCGGCTTAGGCAAAAGTTAGAGCTTGAATAAATAAAGTTGGAAAATGCTTGGAAAGCTTAAAAGTCAAATGACATTCCCAATTAAAGCAATAAAGTCAAACAATCCGAAGTCAAGCAGAAAGCAAAAGAGTCCAAGAAAAATAAATAAATAATGAAGTCTGAGTCCAAGTCCAAAAAAAATAAAAAAACAAAACATACATCCAAAGCCAAAGAACATACATCCAAAATCCAAAGTCAAAGTCCCGAATGAAAAGTCAAAATAAGGGAAAAACAACAAAAATCCAAAAGCCTATAAGAGTCTAGGTGTCCCGTCACTTCCGTGGGGCAACATCCTCCGAGTCATCCCTAGCTGCTCAACTCTCTCCATCCTCGCCTATCCGAGGAGCCAACACAATCTCCTCATCAATCCCAACCTCATTATCAGCGTCAACCTGAGCCCAACCCTCAAGTGCACCCAGCAGTGCGGTCCTCCTTGGCCTCTCAACCGGCCAGACAACGGCAATGAACCAGGTCCGATACTCAGGAGAAGTCTGAACATCGGCAGGATTAGGTAAAGGCCTAACCATGTGATGGTCTCTAACCCAAGCCCTAAGGACGGCTCGGGTAACACCCAGAGTGATGGCTGAATCAGCTGAAATGTTATCCATAGTCGGAACAGTCTGGTCTATCCCCATCTGTCTCAAAACGCGCGAAGCGCAGTACCAAGTACAGTGTGTAAGGCCTAACAGGTAAACTTGGGTGTGGCAGAAGCTAACCTGGATGAAGCGGGTGATGTCATACCAGGAAATGAACCACAGTACCTCATTTGGACCCAACTCAATCAGCCAGGAGGTCCATGCATCAGTAGATGGATGAGTGATCAGAATCCTCCGCATACGATACTGAGAGGGGTTGTAAGGCAAAAAAGTGGGAGCAGCAACCACTTGGAGGTGGTCCTTCAACCAAACCTGAGTAATGGATCCTTTCTATTACAAAGGAATGAACCGAAAGAAAGAAGAAAAAAGGAAGAAGAAAAGGGGAAATACCTGGAGAATAATCGGAGAGACCATCCAGTCATCGAACCCTAAAGCAACTCTGTCAAGGCTCCTGATAGTCTCTGCTAGCACAATGCCGCCAATACAACCCATATCCTCCATCTGTCGAATCATGGGGCAGAGTCGCAAATCCCCAAAGCCCGGGTCCTTGTTGAACAAGAAACCAGCTAATACGCAGAAAACCAAGGCCCGCATTCTCAGCCTCATCCGGTCTGGTTCGTCTGAGTGAACCTCTGAAAATTCATCAATCAGGGGCAGCAGAATTGCTTTTTGGTCACCAACAATCATGGCCCTAGCTTGTGGCCGACTGAACTGAAACAGGCTTTCAAACCACCGAACATACCCTATTTTTACCTCATGCTTGACTAAAGGGGCATTGGGGTCACACCCTATGATAGCGCAGAATTCCTCAAAAAGAGGGCACATCTCCTCCATCATGGCCCCAAACCGAAAAACGTGGGCTTCCGGGTCCCAAAGTTTGATGCAGGCCCGTAGAAAATCCCAGTCAATTACCACTCCCCTAAGGGTAACGATAGGAGAAAGACCGTACCTCCCTAAGTTCATCTTTTCGACTTTGGAGAGACTCCTAGTCCAGCTGTGCATGCTATGATTATAAAAAGGATTCATTTTGAAGGAAGAAAGAAAAAGGAAAAGAGAGAAAAAGAGAAAAACTGGCTGAAAAAAAAAAACTTTTTTTTGGCACAGATTTCGAGGAAATATGAAAAAAAAAGGAAAACGTGACTTTTTATAGAAAAAACGCGCGCGGAGGCGGCCGCCCCCGCCGGCGGCGGCGGCCACCACTGGCAAAAAAAAAAAAATTTTTTGATAAAAAAAAAAAACAAAAAAATTTTTCGATAAAAAAAAATGATCGAGGAAGAGTCGGGATTTGAAAATTAAAAAGAGAAATTCTGTTCTTTCTTAATTAAAGTGAATGAACATGCATACATATAAATTTTCAGTGCTAACCAAGTGCAGGTACAGTCAAAGTTCAGTACAGGCAAAGAAAAAAAAACACAGGAAAAATCTAGCAACCATGGCATCAGCGGCGGGGCCTCCTCCTCCTCTGATCATCAAAGGCCTTCAGAGTCCAGGACGAAGAAAGTTCTTGCTGCATCCCGAGCATCAGCTCCATCATTTGATTGACCAAGCCGGTAGGAACCTGGAAATCATACAACAAACACAAGTCAATATCAAATCTCTTATGAATCCTTTTTGTGAGAGATTTATCAGTCAATACCTCAGTAATGTCCTCGGGAGGAAGATCCAAGCGATCCACATTCTCCAGGGAGACCTCTCGAAAAGCTAGAGTGCCGTCAGGAGTATGGTAGGAAATGCTGTATGGAAAACGTAGGTGTGAATACTCAAATTTTGAGGCTCGAAAAGCCTGTTTTCCTGGACTGCAAATAGTCCGGCCGGACCGGAGGCCATTCGGAAAAGTTCACCGAAAGTATGCCAATATGGTACTTGAAACGTCCGGAAAATTGAGAGGATCGCTGTGAATACCTAAATTTTGAGGCTCAAAAAGCCAGTTTTCCCAGCCGCGGCGGTGGCGGCCGCCCTTAAAGGTGGCTGTAGTCGCCTGTGAATACTCATTTATTTTGAGGCTCGAAGAGCCAGCTTTCCCGGATTGCAAGCAGTCCGGCCGGACCGAAGGCTATTTTGGAAGTTTACCGAAAGTATGCCAATATGGTACTTGAAACGTCCGGGACGTCGCGAGGATCGCGGAACTGGTCCCGGAATATTTTTTGGAGGTCTAGAACTCCCGAAAAAGCCTCCGGAACGAAAAAAGAAAAAAAAAGAGAGGGGAAAAGGCACACATGCCCGCCCAGGCCAGGCGGGCAGAGGCGCCCGGGGTCACATTTTTTCCTATAAAAAACGGCTCCGGGGCTCCGTTTTGAGACACCCAGTCTGTGTTGACGGACGCTCCTTCTCCCTACGCTCTTTGCTATTCTTTATTGCTTTCTTGCATTTTTTAATTTTAGTTTTATTTTATTGTTGTGATACTTGGTCACTTAAAATTAAATTAAAATTAATTCCCTTAACGAGGAGCTTAATCTGGAGTTAAGAAGCGGTCATCGACTAAATCAGGTATGTAAATCAAAACTCTGCCTATTTAAGTTTAGCACGTCATGCATGCTTCTCTTCTACTCCTAATAAATCTATAACTGCATAAAATGCATTCACATCATCGTTTTTGACAATTAAATTGTCTCAATTAAAGCATGATCAAGCTAAATGTCCGGTTAATTAATAATCGTGGTATCAAAAGCTTAGATCCGACAATATTTGGCTTAAAATACCTAGCTAATTAATAGTTATGGTATGATTGCCTTTATTTCGAACATTTTTTTTTCGGCTTAAGTCCAGTTAATCAATAATTGTGACTAAAAGGCCTTCATTAAACACGTTTTTCATGGCAATAAATTGCCTACATTGCGAATTAATCACTTTTGGTGAATAAATTGTTTCAATAAATCAATTTTGGCTAAAAGGCCTAGTTAATTAATAACTACGGTTTAATTGCCTTTATTTCAAATAAATTCGGCTAAAAACCCAATTAATCAGTAATTGTGGCTAAAAGTCCTTTCAAACAATTGCTTTTGGTAAATAAATTGCCTTAAAGCAATCATTTTGGCGACAATCGCCTAAATCACATTAATTGTGGCAACAATTGCTTAAATTAAACCTTTTTGGCTAAAGGCCATTAAAATCATCAATTTTTGGCAATAAATTGCCTAAATCAACACTTTTTGCTAAAAGTTTTCAAATCAACACATTTTGGCTAAAAGCCTTAAAATCAATCATTTTGGCGACAATCGTCTAAAATTAATCATTTTTGGCAACGATTGCCTAAATCAATCTTTTTGGCTAAAAGCCATTAAAATCAACATTTTGGCATCAAATGCCTAAAAATCAATCAATTCTTTGGCAAAATGCCTAAACAAAATGCACAAAGCATACACACACTCATGCATAAAGCATACCCATTCAAAGCCCTCTAAAAGAGGCCAATCGAACTACGTTGACTTTGATCTTCCATTCAAATGGAAGTACGTAGGCACGTTCGGGATTTAACCCCGGGCGGCAAGTCGAAATCACATAAACATTTTTCATTGGTCCAATTACCTTGCAAAGCATTCATTCATTGGTTAGTTTATCAGCATGACATAGTCTCGGGATCCATCTCGGGTTTGCAAACCATGCCTTAAACATTTGGGATAATTAATCTAGTAACTAGGTTAATTAAAATTGGAGTCACTTAGGGTTTTTTCCTAGTTTACCCTAAAACAATTAAACAAGGTGGCGACTCATACATTCACGTGCATTTCTGCCTTAGTCACATGCATTCACTATGCTATGATATTCGGGGTAGGGGTTCACAATCGCAGAACTGGTCCTAGAATATTTTTTGGAGGTACGGAACTCCTGAAAAAGCCATTTGAACAAAAAAATAGCGAGTCCGCCGGCCACGGTGGCGCCTGCCGCCGGCCACGGCAGCTCCGACCGCCGGACACGGCGGCAGCGGCCGTCCTCCATGGCGGCTTTGTCCGGCGGCAGCGGCCGCCCTCCAGCCCGACTTTTGCCTATAAAATCAGCCCCGGCACTCCGTTTTTACTCACTCAGTCTGTGTTGACGGACGCTCCTTCTCCCCTACGCTCTTTGCGATTCTTTTACTGCTTTTCTGTATTTTAGTATAGGCTTTTATTATTCTGCTGTTGTGATACTTGGTCACTTAAATTAAATTAATTAAATTAATGTTCTCCTAACGAGGAGCTTAATCCGGAGTTTTGAAGCTGAAGCTAAGAAGCAGTCGCCGATTAAGTCAAGTAATAACTAAACCCTCTCTATTTAATTTCAACATTTCATGCATATTTCTCTTCTACTCCTAATTCTACAACTGCATAAATGCATTCACGTCATCAATTTGGCAAATAAATTGCCTCAATTAAATAAGTTTAGGCTAAGATGCCCGGTTAATCAATAATCGTGGTATTCATGCCAAACTCCGATAATATTGGCTAAAGCCTAGTTAATTAATAGCTATGGTATAATCGTCTTTATTTCGAACAGTCCGGCGGGATCCACTAAGACTGATCAATGGACATTGAGACAGTTAGCATCCGGATATTTCCTTACTGGGGGAGTTCTGTATAAAAGAAGTTGGAACGGCCTGCACCTAAGGTGCGTTGATGAGGGAGAAGCTCAAACCATCATGGATTCCTTACATAATGGGGAGTCTGGTCCACACATGCATGGGATAGCCTTGGCTCGGAAAATCGTGAACCTGGGTTATTACTGGTCAACCATGAATGCAGATTGCGTGAGGCACGCGCAGAAGTGCCATGAGTGTCAAATTTTTGCTAAGCTGCAAAAACAGCCTCCGGTCAATTTGAATCCCATTGCTTCACCTTGGCCCTTCGCAACTTGGGGCATAGATGTGATCGGAAAGATCCACCCAAAGGCTTCCAATGGTCATCAATTCATCCTGGTTGCTGTGGATTATTTCACTAAGTGGATTGAGGCAGCCTCTTATTCGGTTTTGAATGCCAAGAAGGCAACACAGTTAATTCGTACTAACATCCTTTGTCGGTACGAAACGCCATTTGAAATCATCACTGATAATGGGTCCCACTTTCAGAGTAAATTTTCTGATTTGTTGAAAGAAAAGAAGATTTAGCATCACAAGTCTTCACCCTATCGTCCACAAACAAATGGGGCTATAGAGGCTGCAAATAAGGCTATAAAAGTCATTTTACAAAAGACAGTTCAAAAGCATAAAGCTTGGCATGAACAATTACCGAATGCCTTATGGGGATATAGGACTTTAATCAGAACGCCCACCGGAGCAACTCCGTATTCCTTAGTGTATGGTATGGAAGCAGTGTTGCCTATTGAGCTGGAAGTTCAGTCGGCGAGGATTATCCGGGAAAGCCAGATCAGCGAAGCAGATTGGGCTAAGAATTATCATTTGCAACTCTTGGGTATGGATGAAAAACGATTGCAAGTGTGAACCCCTTCCCCAAATGTCATAGGCATGTGATGCATATGATGAATGAGAAGAAATACACGTGATGTGTGTGAGTCGCCACCTTGTTTAATTATTTTAGGGTAAACTAGGAAAAAACCCTAAGTGACTCCATTTTTAATTAACCTAGTTACTAGATTAATTATCCCAATGATTAAGGCACAATCTACGAACCCGAGATGGATCCCGAGACTATGTCATGCTGATGAACTAACCGATGGATGAATGCTTTGCAAGGTGAATGATGGATTAATGAGATGTTTGTGTGATTTTGACTTGCCGCTCGGGGTGAAATCCCGAACGTGCCTACGTACTTCCGTTTGAATGGAAGATCAAAGTCAACGTAGTTCGATAGGCCTTCTTTGAAGGGCTTTGAATGGGTATGCTTAATGCATGAGTTTGTATGCTTTGTGCATGAGTGTGTATGCTTTGTGCATGAGTGTGTATGCTTTGTGCATGAGTGTGTGTATGCTTTGTGCATTTTGTTTAGGCATTTTGCCAAAAATTGATTGATTTAGGCATTTGTGCCAAAATGGTTCATTTAAACGATTTGTCGCTTAAAAGATTGATTTTAAGGCATTTTGCCAAAAATGTTGATTTTAAGCGATTTGTCGCTAAAATGGTTGATTTTACGGTTTTAAGCCGAAAATGATTGATTTTGAGGCATTTTGCCAAAAATGTCGATTTTAAACGATTTGTCGCTAAAATGGTTGATTTTACGGTTTTAAACCGAAAATGATTGATTTTGAGGCATTTTGCCAAAAGTGTCGATTTTAAGCGATTTGTCGCTAAAATGGTTGATTTTACGGTTTTAAACCGAAAATGATTGATTTTGAGGCATTATGCCAAAAATGTCGATTTTAAGCGATTTGTCGCTAAAATGATTGATTTTATGACTTTTAGTCGAAAGTGTTGATTTTAAGGCGTTTCGCCAAAATGGTTCGATTTTACGACTTTTGGCCGTAAAAAGTTTGATTTTTTTGATTAAGCGGAATTTTAGTTGACGTGCATGCTTTTTATGCAGTTATAGAATGATTGGGAGTAGAAGAGAAGCATGCATGAAGTGCTAAAATTAAATAGGCGGAATTTTATTTACGTACCTGATTTAATCGTCGGCCACTTCTTAACTCCAGATTAAGCTCCTCGTTTAGGTATATTAATTAATTTTTAATTTTTGTTTAATTTTAGTGACCAAATATCACAATAAAAGTGCAATAAAAATTAAATTAAAATGCAAAAAAGCGGTAAAGAAGACGCAAGGAGCGTGAGAGAGAGAGGGTTTCGTCCGTCAATACAGACAAGAGGGGTCAAAAACAGCCTGAAAATGGCCTATTTATAGGCCATTTTCGGGTCCCGGGCGGTGGCTGCCGCCGTGCATGGCGGTAGCCACCGCCAGAAAATCTGGGCGGTAGCTGCCGCCCAGGCTCGGCGGTAGCTACCGCCCTGTCGGTGGGGCGACAGGCCCCGCCCGCGCAGGGCGAGAGGCCCCGCGTGTGCTGGCGGCAGGCTCGCAGGGCGCGAGGGGGGGAGCTGTGAGCGGGGGAGCAGGCCTCGCTCGCGCGGGGCGAGAGGCTCGAGAGCGGGGGCGAGAGGCTCGCGCGCGGGGCGAGAGGCCTCGCCTCGAGCGCGAGGGGGAGGCCTCGCCGCGCGGGGCGAGAGGCCTCGCCCTCGCGCGGTGCGGGAGGTCTCGCCCGCGCGGGGCGAGAGTCCTCGCGCACGCGGCGCGGGAGGCCTCGCCCGCGCGAGGCGAGAGGTTTCGCCCGCGCGGGGGAGGGTCTCGCTCGCGCGCGGCGCGAGGGGCCTCGCCCGCGCGCGGTGCGAGGGGCCTCGCCCGCGCTGGGCGAGGGTCCCCGCCCACGCTGGGCGAGGGTTCTCGCCCGCGTGGGCGCCAGGCCCCGCCCGCGCTGGGCGAGGGCTGTCGCCCGCGCTTGGTGGGGGCTGGCGCCGCCGTGGCCGGTGCGGCCACCGTGTGTCGCTTCGGGAGCTGTTTTGGGAGTTTCGGACCTCCGAAAAATATTCCGGGACCTGTTCCGCGATCCTCGTAAAATTCCGGACGTTTCAAGTACCATATTGATATATTTTCGGTGAACTTCCGAAATGGCCTCTG
>NC_143155.1:13008017-13031534 GCF_041381405.1 Jatropha curcas
ACTAGGAGTCTCTCCAAAGTTGAAAAGATCAATTTGGGGAGGTATGGTCTCTCTCCTATCGTTACTCTCAGGGGGGTAGTAATCGACTGGAATTTTTTATGGGCCTGCATCAGACTTTGGGATCTTGAGTCCCATGTGTTCCGGTTCGGAGCCATGATGGAGGAGATGTGTCCTCTTTTTGAGGAATTTTGTGCTATCATAGGGTGCGATCCCAATGCCCCATTGGTCAGGCACGAAGTCAAGATTGGGTATGTTCGGTCGTTTGAAAACCTGTTTCAGTTCAGTCGACCTGAAGCTAGGGCTATGATTGTTGGTGATCAGAAAGCAATTCTGCTGCCTCTGATTGATGAATTTTCAGAGGTCCGTTCAGATGACCCAGACCGGATGAGGCTGAGGATGCGGGCCTTGGTTTTTTGCTTATTAGGTGGTTTCTTGTTTAACAAGGACCCAGGCTTCGGGGACTTGCGACTCTGTCCTATGGTTCGGCAGATGGAGGACATGGGTTGCATTGGTGGCATTGTGCTGGCAGAAACCATCAGGAGCCTTGACAGAGCTGCTCTAGGCTTCGAGGACTGGACAGTTTCCCCGATTATACTCCAGGTATTTTCCTCTCATCTTTTTTTTTTTTTTTTTGGTTCATCCCTTTGTAATAGAAAGGATCCATTACTCAGGTTTGGTTGAAGGACCACCTTCAAGTGGTTGCTGCTCCTACCCGTTTGCCTTACAACCCTTCTCAGTATCGTATGCGGAGGATTCTGATCACATACCCGTCTGCTGATGCATGGACTTCATGGCTAATGGAATTGGGTCCAAATGAGGTGCAGTGGTTTGTACCCTGGTATGCCATCATCCGCTTTATCCAGGTTAGCTTTCGTCATACTCAGGTTTACCTTTTAGGCCTTACACATTGTACCTGGTACTGTGCTTCGCGCGTTTTGAGGCAGATGGGGATAGATCAAACTGTTCCGATTATGGATGATTCTTTAGCTGATTCAGCCATCACTCCGAGAGTTACCCGAGCCGTTCTTAGGGCATGGGTTAGAGACCATCACATGGTTAGGCCCTTACCTAATCCTACTGGTATTCATACTTCTCCTGAATATCGAACCTGGTTCATGACCGTTGTCTGGCCAGTGGAAAAGCCAAGGAGGAACGCATTGCTGAGTGCACTCGAGGGTTGGACTCAGGCTGACGCTGGTGATGGGATTAGGACTGATGAGGAGATCATGTTGGCTCCTCGGACAGGCGAGGCTGGAGGGAGTTCAGCAACTGGGGATGACTCGGAGGATGTTGCCCCACGGAGGCGACGGGGTACCTAGACTCTAATAGGCTTTTGGACTTTTGGTGTTTTGGCTTTGTTTGAACTCTTTTGTCTTTTACTTGGGACTTTGGGTGTGGATTTTGGTGTTTTGGCATTGGATTTTTGGATGTATGTTCCTTTGGATTTGGACTTTATTATTTATTTTTCTTGGTCTCTTTAGTTTTCTGCTTGACTTTGGACTGTTTGACTTTATTGCTTTTAATTGGGCATGTTATCGTCTTTTAAGCTTTCCAAGCATTTTCCAACTTTATTTATCTAAGCTCTGATTCTTGCCTAAGCCGCCCTTTTGGGTTTTCAACTTAGCGAGCTACCCATTTTTTTTTTTTTTTGCCTAAGCCGCCCTTTTCGGGTTTTCAACTTAGCGAGCCCCGATTTTTGCCTAAGCCGCCCTTTCGGGTTTTCAACTTAGCGGTTTTTTTTTTTTTTTTTTTACTTCTTTTTTTTTATTTGGCAAAGAAGAATGAAATTATAAAGTGATTTTTTTTTTATTAATGCTTAGACCGCGCCCAAAGAGGGCTGCCTACATATCTCCGATACATAATTTCTTTTTTTTTTTCTCAGAGAATCTAGTTCATTTTACATTATGCAATGCTTATTACACAAAATATCTTTTTAACTGATCTAAATTACATGGATTCGTGAATTCCAAACCATCCAAATCAGTCAAGATGACGGCTCCGCCGGACAATATTTTCTTCAACACATAGGGTCCAGCCCAATGAGGGCGAAACTTCCCACGTGGGTCTATGATTGGCTGTCTAATCTCCTTCAGGACCAAGCAACCTTCTTCCAGTTTCCGGTCTTTGACCCTCTTATTAAAATGTCGTGCCATTCTCCTCTGGTAGACTTAAGTTTGGTGGATTGCTTGCAATCGCTTTTCGTCCATACCCAAAAGTTGCAAGTGATAATTCTTAGTCCAATCCGCTTCGCTGATCTGGCTTTCCTGAATGATCCGTGCCGACTGAACTTCCAGCTCAATAGGCAATACTGCTTCCATACCATATACTAAAGAATACGGAGTTGCTCCGGTGGGCGTTTTGATTGAAGTCCTATATCCCCATAGAGCATTCAGTAACTGTTCATGCCAAGCTTTGTGCTTCTTAATTGTCTTTTGCAAAATAACTTTTATGGCCTTATTTGCAGCTTCTACAGCCCCGTTTGTTTGTGGACGATAGGGTGAGGACTTATGATGTTGAATTCTCGTTTCTTTCAACAAATTAGAAAATTCACTCTGAAAGTGAGACCCATTATCCGTGATGATCTCGAATGGTGTTCCGTACCGACAAAGGATGTTAGTACGGACAAACTGTGCTGCCTTCTTGGCATTTAAAACTGAATAAGAGGCTGCCTCGATCCACTTAGTGAAATAATCTACAGCAACCAGGATGAATTGATGGCCGTTAGAGGCCTTCGGGTGGATTTTTCCGATCACATCTATGCCCCAAGTTGCGAAAGGCCATGGTGAAGTAATGGGATTCAGATTGACCGGAGGCTGTCTTTGTGACTTAGCAAAAACTTGACATTCGTGGCACTTCTGCGTGTGCCTCGCGCAATCTGCATTCATTGTCGACCAGTAATAACCCAAGTTCGCGATTTTTCGAGCCAAGGCTATCCCGTGCATGTGTGGACCAGACTCCCCATTGTGTAAGGAATCCATGATGGTTTGAGCTTCTTCCTCATCAATGCACCTTAGGTGCAGGCCGCTCCAACTTCTCTTATACAGAACTCCCTTAGTGAGGAAATATCTGGATGCTAACTGTCTCAATGTCCGTTGATCAGTTTTGGTAGATCCCTCCGGGTAGGCTTCATTCTGAAGATAATTCTGTATATCCCAATACCAGGGCTTGTCATCGACCAAATTCATGATATGTGCTGGCTGCTTCTGCAGCCGCACTGTCAAAGGTCGAATGACTCGATCTCCTTCTATATTGACCATGGAGGCTAGAGTAGCTAGAGCATCTGCAAACTGATTTTTGGATCGTGGCAAGTAATGGAAGGATAAATCCTCAAATTGCTGAGCCAATTCGTCCAAGCGTCGTAGGTAAGGAACCAAACGCTCTTCTTTAATTTTCCATTTTCTTAGAGCTTGAGAGACTATCAGATTGGAATCTCCAAAAACCCTAAGGATTTTTATTTCTTTCTCCAGGGCCACTTCTAACCCCTTGATGCAAGCTTCATACTCGGCTTCATTGTTGGTACAGTCGAAATCTAATTTGACAGCGATTGGAATGTATTCTCCACAAGGAGTTTTGAATACGACTCCAACCCCATTTCCATGGTAGTTCGAAGCTCCATCGAAGTACATTTCCCAGACTTCACTTTCCAAGTTCACCAAGTCTTTATCAGGAAATTCTACCTCCGGCATTTGGTCTTCGACCGGTAATTCTGCTAGTTGATCAGCCAAGGCTCCGCCTTTCACCGCCTTTCGTTGTACAAATTTTAAATCATAAGCTGCGAGCACCGACACCCACTTAGCCATTTTACAGTCAAGAACCGGCCTCTCCATAAGGAATTTCAAGGGGTTCGATTTAGAAATGACGTAGGTGGTGTAGGACGAGAGGTAGTGCTGTAGCTTTGTACAAGCCCATACCAGAGCCAAACACAACTTCTCTATCTTATTGTATTTTAGCTCATATTCTAGCATCCTCTTGCTAAGGTAATACACGGCATTTTCTACCCTCGTATCTTCTGCTTGCTGAGCTAGCATTGCACCCATTGCTTCTTCTGTCACTGATAGGTACAACAGCAAAGGCTTTCCTAGTCTTGGTGGCTGTAAAACTGGCGGGGATAACAGATATTGCTTGACTTGGTCGAAAGCTTTCTGACAATCCTCATTCCATTTTACGGCTACTCCTTTCCTGAGTAATTTAAAGATCGGACCACAAGTATCAGCCAATTGATTGATGAACCGGCTGATGTACTGTAGCCTTCCTAGGAAACCCCGAACTTCCTTTTCCGTCCTCGGTGCTGGTATTTCCATAACGGCTTTTGCTTTTGAAGGATCAATTTCTATGCCCTTCCGACTGACCATATGCCCTAGAAATACTCCGGATGTAGCTCCAAACAGACATTTTGCCGGGTTGAGTTTTAAATTGTACTTCCGAAGTCTAAGGAAGAACTTCTCAAGCGCTGTTGCATGTTCTTCAGCTGTTTTTGATTTAACAACCATGTCGTCCACGTACACTTCTACTTCTTCGTGAATCATGTCATGGAAGATGGTCGTCGCCATTCTTTGATAGGTTGCCCCGGCATTTTTGAGCCCAAAAGGCATGACCCTGTAGCAGTAGGTTCCCCACTCCGTGATGAATGCCGTTTTCTCTTTGTCTGGCACATGCATCATTATTTGGTTGTACCCGACAGCAAGATCGGTCAAGGAGACCATCTCGTGTCCCGCCATTCGGTCTACCAACAAGTCAATATGCGGCAGGGGGAAGTCGTCTTTCGGACATGCTTTATTCAAATCCCGATAGTCCACACACATTCTGACTTTGCCATCTTTCTTCGGTACCGGCACGATATTTGCTAACCATGTCGGGTAGGCAATGGGTTCTATGAACTTATTCTCCAGTTGCTTGGCTACCTCCTCCTTGATTTTCAAGGACCATTCTGTTTTAAGCCTTCTTAGCTTCTGTTTCACTGGCTTAGCCTCAGGGTATACTGGAATCTTATGCACCACTATTGCTGGGTCAATTCCCGTGATGTCACTTGCCTTCCACATGAAGCAATCGACAAACTTCTTTAAGCATTCACTGACCTGTTCCCTGTTCACACAGTCAGATGCAATGTATGTATGTTCATTTTCTTCTTTGCCAATTATTATTTTTTCTTTTTCATTTTTCATTTCATTTATTTCTTTTTGATTATTTTGCTTGGAAATGCTTGGAAAGATAGACATGCGGGGTAGTCAATAATTTGCAAGCCTTTATTGATTATGACGGAATCGTCCTCAAAGATTACATCAAATTTGAAATCTGGATTTTCAAAATCCGACACAGACGACTCAGGAATGGAACTGGACTCTGACTCAGTTTCAGACTCGGGGTCAGACTCGGACTCAATATAGGACTTGATCACATATTTTGACTCTAGGTTTGACTCGGGAGGGGGTTTATCAGCAGCGCGCTCCTCCTCGGCGTACCAGTTGGTGAGAGGGCCTTCGTTTGGCTTGATCATGCTCAACAGGTCTTGATTCCCATTATTTCCTGTAATAACTGCAACTTTGTCAAAGAGACTGGGTTGCGTGAAGTCTTCCACTGCTAGTTCAGTTACTGTTTCGGGCTCTTCGGGTAAGCCATTTAGGTCCAGAACACATACGTCATTCATTTCTAAGAATAGCGCGAAAGGATCGATCAATTCCTGGTCAGAGACAATAGCATTTACCCCGTGATTTGGTAAGGGATTCGTGCTAATGTTTGGTTTACTTCTTGGGATGATTGAACCGTCGTCTACCAGGTCTTGGATACGGTTCTTAAGCGTCCAGCACGCTTCAGTCTCGTGTCCATGACCCTGATGATATTCACAGTATTCATTGGTTTGGTAGTTTCTTGGTAAAGGGTTGGGTGGCGGCCTTGCTTCCAAGGGCTTGATGTAGTTGGCCCTGACGGCCTCTCGGAAAACCAAAAGGATTGACATCCCGAGATCAGTATATGTCCTTCTTGAGCGATTGCCATTTCTCATATTACCCACACGTAAAGGATTCGTGGGGGTGATGCTTGCCACTTCATGGACTTTGCCAGCTTGGCTAGGCTTCTCGTATTTTGAGGAACCCGAGTCTTCTTTCAGTTGACCCATTTGAATCAAATCTTCTACCTTCGTAGCAGTGGCAATGAGCGACTGGAATGTTGGTAGGTACTGGGTTTGTAGTTGCTGTTGGTAGACTGGTTGTAGGTTCTTTATTATAATGTCCACCTGTTCTTGCTCAGAAGGCCGGTTAATCATTTGGACGACCTTGGCCCTTTTCCTCGTAAGGAACGAGGGAAAGGGTTCATTGTTTTTCTGTTTGGTGGTTTCTAGCTTTTCTCTCATTCTCTGAGCTTTCAGCTCAGAAGCAGTTTTGGAGGGCATGTCATCCAGGTTCAGGGCGGGGTTTGTTGGTTCAGTAGCAGGTCCCTGATTGGAAGTAGTAGGTTCACTCCCTCTAGCTGAAGCCCCATTTCCATTACCATTACCATTACCCAATTCAGCTATCAAGGCAATCCTTTGGGCAGCCAATGCCTCATTCATTCTGGCCTCCATTCTGGCCTCGAGTTGTTCAATGAGGTTTTGGATGTCAGACAATGATGCCATTGGTGTAGTTGAAGTTGATGAGGTCGGTGATAGCACTGTAGGTGTGGCTGGCACTAATGTGGTCACTTGAACAGGGGGTACCTGTAAGTATAAGGGTAATTGTATTAAGGTACAGTGGGTAGTACTGTGTATCAGGGTAGCTGATATGAGGTACATCGACTCTTTGTCCAACTGTGCATGACTAAAGAACAGAAGAGTGTTTTGTGTTCCTTTTTTTTTTTATTTAATGATTATGGTATGTCGTGAATGCGCACAACAACACGTCATAATTTATTTTAATGAGATGATTCGTACCATTGGGTGCATATAGTCCTAAGGGATAGGTTCTATTGGCTATGACACAAATAGAGAATCGGCTTATTAAGGGACCCTTGAACCTTGAGCATGGATATACCTAACCACATGTGAAACAAAGAGTTTCGCGTGGGTCCAACGGTACGCATACTCATGTGCCACCCCCAAAAGGATTAGGGATGGTTTGCGGTAATAGGGAGGACGCTTTGGCTGTCCGTCGGCATAATCAAAGAGACCTGCCGATCAGCGCTACTTGCTATCCAGACTCAGAAGTTTGAACAGAAAGAGAAGAAATTCATTTGAAGTTCATTTTTTTATGCAATGGAGAAAAGGATTCTCAATCGTGCAAATAAATCAACAAGTTTTAATGTCTTAATCGCATTTTTCAATTAAGTCCGGATTTATCAAGTATTCTTAAGGAAAGAACACTTGATTCGTATTAGGGTACCCTGCAAAACAAAGCATAATAAAATAATACCTTAAAGAAAGGCCGGTTAGTTTGCACAACAATTGTAGTCCACTTTTATGCAAAATGATTACATAATTCCCCAGTGAAGTCGCCAAACTGTGAACCCCTCCCCCCGAATACATAGGCATGTGATGCATATGATGAATGAGAAGAAATGCACGTGAGTGTGTGAGTCGCCACCTTGTTTAATTATTTTAGGGTAAACTAGGAAAAAACCCTAAGTGACTCCATTTTTAATTAACCTAGTTACTAGATTAATTATCCCAATGTTTAAGGCACAGTCTGCGAACCCGAGGTGGATCCCGAGACTATGTCATGCTGATGAACTAACCGATGGATGAATGCTTTGCAAGGTGAATGATGGATTAATGAAATGTTTGAGTGATTTCGACTTGCCGCTCGGGGTTAAATCCCGAACGTGCCTACGTACTTCCGTTTGAATGGAAGATCAAAGTCAACGTAGTTCGATAGGCCTTCTTTGAAGGGCTTTGAAGGGGTATGCTTAATGCATGAGTGTGTATGCTTTGTGCATGAGTGTGTATATGCTTTGTGCATGAGTGTGTATGCTTTGTGCATGAGTGTATGTATGCTTTGTGCATTTTGTGTGTATGCTTTGTGCATGAGTGTGTGTATGCTTTGTGCATTTTGTGTGTATGCTTTGTGCATGAGTGTGTGTATGCTTTGTGCATTTTGTTTAGGCATTTCGCCAAAGATTGATTGATTTTTAGGCATGTTGCCAAAAATGTTGATTTTAATGGCTTTTAGCCAAAATGATTTGATTTAGGCAATTGTTGCCAAAATGTGCGATTTAGGCGATTGTCGCCAAAATGGTTGATTTTAAGGCCTTTGGCCAAAAGATTAATTAATTTAAGCGATTTGTCGCTAAAATGGTTGATTTTAAGGCCTTTGGCCAAAATGTGTTGTTTTAGGCAATTAGTTTGCCAAAATGTGCGATTTAGGCTTTAATGCCACGATTATCAATTAATCGGGCGTTCGAGCTTAATCACAATTTATTGTCGAAACGTGATTAATTAAGGCTTTTAGCCACAATTATTGATTAATTGGACTTAAGCCAGATTTATTCGAAATAAGGCAATTGAACCGTAGCTATTAATTAACTAGGCTCTTTTAGCCAATATTGTCGGATTTAAACTTTAATACCACGGTTATTAATTAACCGGACATTTAAGCTTAATCGTGTTTAATTAAGACAGTTTATTTGTCTAAATGATGACGTGAATGCATTTATGCAGTTGTAGAATTATTAAGAGTAGAGGAGAAGTATGCATGAAGTGCCAAAATTAAATAGGCAGAGTTTCATTTACGTACCTGATTTAATCGTCGACCACTTCTTAACTCCAGATTAAGCTCCTCGTTTAGGTATATTACTGTAGAAAAGTCAAATTTACTGTAGCAAGGTCAAAATTTGAGTATTCACACCTATAGAACCTATCCCTTAGGACTGTATGCACCCAATGATCTGAATCATATCATGAACAGATTATGACGTGATGTTGTGTGCATTCATGACATATCATCACATTAAGAGGAACACAAAACACCCTTTCTCTAGTCATGCACAGTTGGACAAAGAGTCGATCTACCTCAGCTACCCGCTATACCCTAATCCATCTACCTTTATCCTATCAGGTACCCCCTGTTCAAGTGCTAACATCAGTGCCAGCCATGCCCACAGTGCTATCATCGACCTCACCAACTTCACTAGCTTCACCAGCTACACCGGTTTCACCTACAACTCCTACAACCTTACCTGCATCAATGGCATCACTCACCGGCATCCAAACCCTCATCGAACAACTGGAGGCCAGAATGGAGGCCAGAATGAATGAGGCATTGGCTGCCCAAAGGACTGCCTTGATAGCTGAGCTGGGCAATGGTAATGGAAATGGGGCTTCGGCCGGGGGAAGTGGACCTGCTGCCTCCAATCAGGGTCCTGCTGCTGAACCTACAAACCCTGCCCTGAACCTGGATGACATGCCCTCCAAAACTGCTTCTGAGCTGGAAGCTCGGAGAATTAGAGAAAAACTAGAACTGCTGGAAAGGTCTGTTACTGCGCTCAAGACACACAAGGAAGTGGTGGACATGGACTCCTTGTCCTTGTTCCCCGAAGTAAGACTGCCCATAAAATTCAAAATGCCCAACATGGACAAATTTGATGGAACCACTTGTCCTAAGACTCATTTGAAAATGTATGTGGGTGCCCTTAACCCGTTTGGATTGAGCAGCGAGCTCCTTGCTCAGTTGTTCCAACAATCCCTGACCGGTGCTGCTTTAAGATGGTTTGTTAGCCTGGATCGGTCTAAGATGAAGACCTGGGAGGACATCTGCAATGCATTCAATTCCCAATATCACTATAATATGGAGGTGGATGTCACTCGAAGGGAACTAGAAACCACCAAGCAAAAGAACAATGAGCCCTTTTCCTCGTTCCTTACGAGGTGGAGGGCCAAGGCCGCCCAAATGATTAATCGGCCTTCTGAGCAAGAACAGGTGGACATAATAATAAAAAACCTGTAGCCCGTCTACCAACAACAACTACGAACTCAGTATCTACCAACGTTTCAGTCGCTCATTGCCACTGCTACGAAAGTAGAAGATCTGATTCAAATGGGGCAACTGAAAGAAGACTCAGGAACCTCCAAATATAAGAAACCTAGCCAAGCTGGCAAAGTCCACGAAGTGGCAAGCATCACCCCCACCAACCCTTTACATATGGGGAATATGAGAAATGGCAATCAGTCCAGAAGAACCTATACTGATCTCGGGATGCCGATCCTTGTGGTATTCCGAGAGGCTGTCAAAGCCAACTACATTAAGCATTTGGAAGCAAGGCCTCCCCCCAACCCGTTACCAAGGAACTACAGGGCTGATGAATACTGTGAGTACCATCAGGGGTGTGGGCATAAGACTGAAGCGTGCTGGACGCTCAAGAACCGCATCTAGGACTTGGTGAATAACGGTTCAATTATTCCCAGGAGCAAGCCTAACATTAGCACTAACCCTTTACCAAACCACGGGATAAATGCTATTGTTGATGACCAGGAATTGATCGATCCTTTCGAACTCTTCCTAGAAATGAATGAAATCTGTGTCCTGGATTTGAATGACCTGACTGAAGAGGTCGATGCTATAACCAGGAGTGGAAGACAGTATGAACCACTAGTCCTGGACAAAGTCCAAAGTAAGCCCTACCAGAGAACGGAAGAGCCAAAGGAGGACCCGGTACTTGCACAGCTAAAAAAGAAACAAGCTAGGGTATCAATTTGGGAACTTCTGGCATCATCCTTTCCTCATCGCCAAGCTCTTTGCAAGGCTTTGAGTCAACTGCAAACATCGGTGGAGGTTAGCCCCGAAGTGCTAGTATCTACCCTCACCCAATCATCAAAGATGCAAAGCATCGGGTTTTCTGATAACGACTTACCCAAAGAGGGAGGTAGTCACAACAATGCCCTCTATGTCACCGTCCAGACTAGAGACAAAACTGTGCCCATGGTTCTCATTGATAATGGGTCAGCACTGAATGTCTGCCCACTAAGGGTAGCCAGCTGTCTAGGGCTAGAAGAAGCAAACTTCACTCCATCAGACCAGATAGTCAAAGCCTACGACAGCACCAGGAGGGAAGTATTGGGGGTAGCAACATTAAAATTGGCAATTGGGCCAGCCATAATGGAGGTACCATTCCAGGTAATTGATGTGCCTACTAGCTTCAACCTACTTCTAGGTCGACCCTGGATACATCATGCTAAGGCAGTACCCTCTTCCTTGCACCAAAAGGTCAAGTTTCCTCATGAGGACAAGGTTATCACTATCCAGGGGGATGATTACAGTCAGCTCAAAAAGCCAAAGGGCCAGCCTCTCTTTGAGGTCAACCCTGAAACTGCCAACCTACCCCTCTCGGGATTTCAGTATGACACCGTGCAGTTCATAGAAGGAAAGACTGCAAACTCTCGAATTCTCTTTGACTTCGGGACAGTGCAAATAAATTGCATAGTGCCTCTAATGCTGAAGATGTCCTATCTGCCTGGAATGATTATGGCGAGGTCCAGAAAGACATACCCCGCACTGCAGGCTTGGGAGTGTCCGGTGAATGAAGGGGCCTATGGACTGGGTTACGAGCCCACTGATGAAGACCGTGCTGAGAGAACCAGAAGGGGAAGGAAAGAGAGTGTACAGATGCAGCCTTACCTGCCGACTTTGAATAGTTACTTCTGCAAACCGGGAGAAACAGTTCCTTACTGTGGCTTCTGAGAACCATTTTGCTACCCAACTGCTAAGAAGATGCTGCCTGGGTTAGAGATATTCTCGGATGTCTGGGGCAACAAGCCCGAAATAATAACTGAACTGGAAGCAGAAGACTTCATGCAGCCCAGTCTCTTTGACGAGGTTACAGTCATTACAGGAAGCGAGGGGAATCAAGACCTGCTCAACCTGATCATGCCGAACGAAGGACCTCTCACCAACTGGTACGCTGAGGAGGATCACGCTGCTGATAAACCCCCTCCCGAGTCAAACCTAGTACCAAAGTCTGTAATCGAGTCCTGTACTGAGTTTGAGCCTGACCCCGAGTCTGAAACCAAGTCAGAGTCCAGTTCCAGTTCTGAGTCGTCTGTGTTGGATCTAGAAGATCCAGATTTCAAATTTGATGTAATTTTTGAAGACGATTCCATCATAATCAATAAAGGCTTGCAAATTCTTGACTACCCCGTATGTCTATCTTTCCAAGCATTCCAAGCAAAAAATCAAATAAATGAAATAAAAATGAAAAAGAAAAAATAATAATTGGCAAAGAAGAAAATGAACATACATACATTGCATCTGATTTGTATGAACAGGGAACAGGTCAGTGAATGTTTGAAAAAGTTTGCCGATTGCTTCATGTGGAAGGCAAGTGACATATCATGGGAATTGACCCAGCAATAGTGGTGCACATGATTCCAGTATACCCTGAGGCTAAGCCGGTAAAACAGAAGCTAAGAAGGCTGAAGACAGAATGGTCTTGAAAATCAAGAGGAGGAAGTGGCCAAGCAACTGGAGAATAAATTCATAGAACCCATTGCCTACCCAACATGGTTAGCAAACATTGTGCCGGTGCCGAAGAAAGATGGCAAAGTCAGAATGTGCGTGGACTACCGAGATCTGAATAAAGCATGTCCGAAGGACGACTTCCCCCTGCCACATATTGACTTGTTGGTGGGACCGAAATGGCTGGACACGAGATGGTCTCCTTGACCGATCTCGCTGTCGGGTACAATCAAATAATGATGCATTTGCCAGACAAAGAGAAAACGGCATTCATCACGGAGTGGGGAACCTACTGCTATAGGGTCATGCCTTTTGGGCTCAAAAATGCCGAGGCAACCTATCAAAGAATGGCAACGACCATCTTCCATGACATGATTCACAAAGAAGTAGGAGTGTACGTGGACGATATGGTTGTTAAATCAAAAACAACTGAAGAACACACAACAGCACTTGAGAAGTTCTTCCTTAGACTTTGAAAGTATAATCTAAAGCTCAACCCGGCAAAATGCCTATTTGGGAGCTACATTCGGAGTATTCCTGGGGCATATGGTCAGTCGGAGGGGCATAGAGATTGACCCTTCAAAAGCTAAAGCCATTCTGGAAATGCCAGCACCAAAGACAGAAAAAGAAGTTCAGGGTTTCCTGGGAAGGCTACAGTACATCAGCCGGTTCATCAACCAATTGGCCAATACTTGTGGTCCGATTTTCAAATTACTCAGAAAAGGAGTAGCCGTCAAATGGAATGAGGATTGTCAGAAAGCTTTCGACCAAGTCAAGCAATATCTGTTATCCCCGCCAGTTTTACAACCACCAAGGCTAGGAAAGCCTTTGCTATTGTACCTATCAGTGACAGAAGAAGCGATGGGTGCAATGTTAGCTCAACAAGCAAAAAATACAAGGGTAGAAAATGCCGTGTATTACCTCAGCAAAAGAATGCTGGAATATGAGTTAAAATACAATAAGATAGAGAAGTTGTGTTTGGCTCTAGTCTGGGCCTGTACAAAGCTGCAGCACTACCTCTCGTCTTACACTACATATGTTATTTCTGAATCGAACCCCTTGAAATTCCTTATGGAGAGGCCGGTTCTTGATTGTAAGATGGCTAAGTGGGTGTCAGTGCTCGCAGCTTATGATTTAAAATTTGTACAGCGAAAGGCAGTAAAAGGCGGAGCCTGGCTGATCAATTAGCGGAATTACCGGTCGAAGACCAAATGCCGGAGGTAGAATTTCCTGATGAAGACTTGTTGAGCTTGGAAAGTGAATGTCTGGGAAATGTACTTCGATGGAGCTTCAAACTACCATGGAAATGGGGTTGGAGTCGTATTCAAAACTCCCTGTGGAGAATACGTCCCAATCGCAGTCAAACTAGATTTCGACTGCACCAACAATGAAGCCGAGTATGAAGCTTGCATAAAGGGGTTAGAAGCAGCCCTGGAAAAAGAGATAAAAGTCCTTAGGGTTTTCGGAGATTCCAATTTGATAGTCTCTCAAGCTCTAAGGAAATGGAAAATTAAGGAAGAGCGTTTGGTTCCTTACCTACAACGCTTGGATGAATTGGCTCAGCAGTTTGAGGATTTATCCTTCCACTATTTGCCGTGAGCCAAAAACCAGTTTGCTGATGCTCTAGCTACTTTGGCCTCCATGGTTAATGTAGGAGGAGACCAAGTCATCCGACCTCTGACAGTTCGGCTACAGAAATAGCCAGCACACATCATGAATTTGGTGGATGACAAGCCCTGGTATTGGGATATACAGAATTATCTTCAAAATGAAGTCTATCCGGAGGGATCCACCAAGACTGATCAACGGACATTGAGGAAGTTAGCATCTGGATATTTCCTTACTGGGGGAGTTCTATATAAGAGAAGTTGGAATGGCCTGCACCTAAGGTGCGTTGATGAGGGGGAAGCTCAAACCATCATGGATTCCTTACATAATATGGAGTCCGGTTCGCACATGCACGGGATAGCCTTGGCTCGAAAAATCATGAACCTAGGTTATTACTGGTCAACCATGAATGCAGATTGCGTGAGGCACGTGCAGAAGTGCCACGAATGTCAAATTTTTGCTAAGCTGCAAAAACGGCCTCCGGTCAACTTGAATCCCATTACTTTGCCCTGGCCTTTCGCAACTTGGGGCATAGACGTAATCGGAAAGATCCACCCGAAGGCCTCCAATGGCCATCAATTCATCTTGGTTGCTGTTGATTATTTTACTAAGTGGATTGAGGCAGCTTCTTATTCGGTCTTGAATGCCAAGAAGGCAGCACAGTTCGTTCGTACCAACATCCTTTGTCGGTATGGAACACCATTCGAGATCATTACTGATAATGGGTCTCACTTTCAAAGTGAATTTTCGGACCTAATGAAGCAAAAGAAGATTCAGCATCACAAGTCCTCACCCTATCGTCCACAAACAAATGGGGCGGTAGAGGTTGCAAACAAGGCTATAAAAGTCATTTTGCAGAAGACAGTTAGAAAGCACAAGGCTTGGCATGAACAATTGCCACATGCTCTATGGGGATATAGGACTTCAATCAGGACGCCTACTGGGGCAACCCTATATTCCCTAGTGTATGGTATGGAAGCAGTGTTACCTATCGAGCTGGAGGTTCAGTCAGCAAGAATCATCCGGGAAAGCCAGATCAGCGAAGCAGATTGGATTGAGAATTATCACTTGCAACTCTTGGGAATGGATGAGAAGCGATTGCGAGCAATCCACCAAACTCAAGTTTACCAGAGAAGGATGGCACGACACTTTAATAAAAAGGTCAAAGACCGAAAACTAGAAGAAGGTTGTTTGGTTTTGAAAGAGATTAGACAACCAGTTGCAGACCCATCTGGGAAATTCCGTCCTCATTGGGCTGGACCCTATGTGTTGAAGAAAATACTGTCCGGCGGAGCCGTCATTTTGACTGATTTGGATGGTTTGGAATTCACTAATCCATGTAATTTAGATCAGTTAAAAAGATATTTTGTGTAATGGTAATCATTTGCATAATGTAAAAAGAGCTACATTAGACCTGATTCTCCTCGAAAAAAAGATTATATATCGGAGATATGTAGGCAGCCTTCAGTGGGCGCGTCTAAACATTAATAAAAAAATCATTTCATTTCTTCTTTGCCAAATAAAAAAAGAGGAAAGAAAAGAAAAAAGTGAAAAAAAGAAAAACCCGCTAAGTCAAAGACCCGAAAGGGCGGCTTAGGCAAAAGTCGGGGCCCGCTAAGTTGAAAACCCAAAAAAGGGCGGCTTAGGCAAAAATGGGTAGCTCGCTAAGTTGAAAACCCGAAAGGGCAGCTTAGGCAAAAATTAGAGCTTGAAATAAATAAAGTTGGAAAATGCTTGGAAAGCTAAAAGAATATTCTCAATTTAAGCTAAAGTCAAATCTCATTCTAATGGCAGCCCAAAGTCAGCAGAAAGCAAAAGAGTCCAAGCGAAATAAACAAATAATAAAGTCTAAGTCCCAAGTCCAAAGCAAAGAAAAAAAAACATACATCCAAAGCCCAAGTTCCAAATAATAAAAACAAAAGCCTATAGAAGTCTAGGTATCCCCATCGCCTCCGTGGGGCAACGTCTTCCGAGTCATCCCTAGTTGGTAAACTCTGTCCAATCTCGCCTGTTCGAGGAGCCAACACAATCTCCTCACTGTGAATACTCAAATTTTGAGGCTCAAAAAGCCAGTTTTCCCGGACTGCAAATAGTCCGGCCGGACCGGAGGCCATTTTGAAAATTTATCGGAAGTATGCCCATATGGTACTGGGCTATCTGAGGTATTTTGACATGGGTCGGAGTAACTACAAGGAGTTATTGTGTGCTTTGGCTGAGAGGTGGTGGGACACTACCAATACCTTCCACTTTTCTTGGGGCGAGTTGACAATGACCCCTGTAGACTTTTCTGTGATCTCCGGGATCCCTTTCGGGATTCGGCCGATCGAGCTATATGCTGACTGGAGGATTGATATCTCCTCCGACCGGATGGTGGAGCTGATTGGGATAGACCTGCCTCGGCTGGTCGAGCCAGGTTCTGCTACCCCTGCTTTGAGCATTTCCAGACGCTAGTTATCCCTCCAAGCCCCTGGCATCTATGCTAGATACGGGCGGGGAGAGCTGACGGCTACTCAGGTGGCCCGATTCACTTTGTTGCTGTTGTTTGCTTCGACCTTTTGGTCCAACAGGAAAGAGAAGTTTAACCGCACTTCTATCTTGAAGAGTTTGGAGAATTTGGCCCATTTAGAGGAGTATGACTAGGCGGTGCTATTCTGAGCCGCATGTATGACGATATGTGTGACCTGAGTCGAGGGGCCATGGCAAGCTTAGCGGGACCTTCTACTTCTAGGAGGTAATGTAAATAACATTCTCCCTTTCTGTGTTTTCTGTGTTATCTTGAATTTTCGTTCTCATTGATTCCTTTTTTCCGTTCTGCAAACTTGGGCATTCGAGTACTTTCCTTACACTCGCCCAGAGTTACTCCAGACTGATCCCGGGATCAGGGCGGCGCCTTCGGCTTGGAGATGGTACAAGTCAAACCTTCATCCGTCCGGCGCAATAAGTCGTGAAGGAGCTGAGAGCCTTTTTTGATACTTGCCCTCTGGAGCAGGTATATGCTTAGTATTTTTGGATATGTTAAAAAAAAGATTTATTAACATATTTACATCTTTTATAGGCCGAAGTGGGGCTGATGACTGCCCGTTTACAGGGCTGGATTCAGGCTGATCCTGATTTCCAGCGGTCAGATGCCTTGTCTCAGCGGAGGGTGGTCCTGTCACACCCCATCATACGGCGATATTATTTGGGTGAGAGAGTGGACATTCAGATAAGAGGCTGTCGCTCTGTCCCTTATCCCCCCCTGAGGATATGCGAGCGGGTAAACAAATGACGCTCACTGCTGCTCATACTGAGGGTATCCCACATTTGGAGTTCATCATGGGAGGGGTTTATGATGAATTCTGCGTAATCTCTTTGATGCCACCCATTGGATCTCGGCTTGATAGTATCCAGAGGTCAGCTCCTTCCCAGCCGCTCGGTACCCGTTTTCTCGGGCTTCGGGTCCCTCGACTAGGACTCCAAGGAGGAGGCCCATGACCGAGCCCACTTCTTCCACCCCGATTGAGAGGCCGTCGCAGGCCAGGCCTAGCCGTTGGCAGGTCCTTCCAGGGCTCCCCGGGCTATTTTGGAGGCTACCGGGCCGCTTCACCCAGACCTGGCCAGTCTACGTCTTCCATACAGTATTTCTTACTTTGTTCCCAATAGCCCTCCGGCTCTTCGAGAGGTCTCCCTGGATAATGTGGAGCGCGCGACTCTTCCTTCCGAGAACATTAATGAGGTAAAGCCTGACACATATCTCATAAAAAGGATTCATAAGAGATTTGATATTAACTTGTATTTTCCTTTGTATGGTTTCCAGGTTCCTGACGGGCTGGTCAATCAGATGATGGACTTGGTTCTCGGGATGCAGCAAGAACTAGCTGCGGCCTGGACTCAGATAGCCTTTGATGATTAGAGGGGAGGAGGCCCCGCCGCTGATAGTTGCTAGATTTTCCAGCTTTCCTTTGTTTTTCTCTTGCTGTATTTTCTGTACTGAATCTTGGCTGTATTTTGTCGTACTGAACTTTATTTGTACCTGCACTTGATTAGTATTGAAAAAATATATATGCACGATTATGAAATAGGAGAAAGAAAAAAAAGGATTTTGCTTCAACAAAACATCTCTCCTTTTTTTTAAAAAAACCTAAAAGGACCCATTTTTTGCTGGGAATTTTATCTCAAATCTATACATCAAAATATAATTTTTTTTTAATAACAGTAAATAAAAATAAATAAAATAAATAAAAGGACATGAATCCCTTCTACAACCATAGCATGCACAGCTGGACTAGGAGTCTCTCCAAAGTTGAAAAGATCAATTTGGGGAGGTACGGTCTTTCTCCTGTTATTACTCTTAGGGTGTAATAGTTGATTGGGATTTTTTACGGGCCTGTATTAGACTTTGGGACCCTGAAGCCCACGTTTTTCGGTTTGGGGCCATGATGGAGGAGATGTGCCCTCTTTTTGAGGAGTTTTGTGCTATCATAGGGTGTGACCCTAATGCCCCTCTGGTCAAGCATGAGGTGAAATTGGGTATGTTAGGTCTTTTGAAAACCTGTTTCAGTTTAGCCGACCATAAGCTAAGGCTATGATTGTTGAAGACCAGAAGGCAATCCTATTGCCCCTGATTGACGAATTTTCAGAGGCTTGCCCAGATGACCCTGGTTTTCTATTTATTGGCTGGCTTCTTGTTTAACCAGGACCCAGGCTTTGGGGATTTGCATCTTTGTCCCATGGTTCGACAAATGGAGGATATGGGCTGCATTGGCGGCATTGTGCTGGCCGAGACTATTAGGAGCCTTGATAGGGCTGCTTTAGGGTTTGATGACTGGACAGTTTCTCCCATCATTCTCCAGGTATTTCTCTTTGTTATCTTTCTTATTTTTTTCCTCTCTTTTTTACTTTATTCCCTTGTAATAGAAAGGATCCATTACTCAGGTCTGGTTGAAGGACCACCTTCAAGTGGTCGCTACTCCTACTCTCTTGCCCTATAATCCCACTCAGTATCGTATGTGTGAACCCCTCCCCAAACATCATTGCATGTGAATGCATGTGACTAAGGAAGAAATGCACGTGATGTGTGAGTCGCCACCTTGTTTAATTATTTTCGGGTAAACTAGAAAAAAACCCTAAGTGACTCCAATTTTAATTAACCTAAGTGCTAGATTAATTAACCCAATGTAAAGCATGGTCTACGAACCCGAGGTGGATCCCGAGACTATGACATGCTGATGAACTAACCAAAACAATGAATGCTTTGCATGTAGGATGATGTGATTTGGACCAAGAAGTGTTTATGTGATTTTGACTTGCCGCTCGGGGTTAAATCCCAAACGTGCCTACGTACTTCCGTTTGAATGGAAGATCAAAGTCGACGTAGTTCGATAGGCCTCTTTTAGAGGGCTTTGAATGGGGATGCTTTATGCATGAGTGTGTGTATGCTTTGTGCATTTTGTTTAGGCATTTTGCCAAAGAATTGATTGATTTTTAGGCATTTGATGCCAAAAATGTTGATTTTAATGGCTTTTAGCCAAAAAGATTGATTTAGGCAATCGTTGCCAAAAATGATTAATTTTAGGCGATTGTCGCCAAAATGATTGATTTTAAGGCTTTTAGCCAAAAAGAGTGATTTAGGCAATTTGATTGCCAAAATGATGTTGATTGGGCGATTGTCGCCAAAATGATTGATTTAAGGCTTTTAGCCAAAATAATTTGATTAATTTTAAGGCATTTTGCCAAAAGATTGATTTAATTGTAGGCAATTTGTTGCCAAAACGTGATCGATTAAGGCTTTTAGCCACAATTATTAATTAATTGGACTTAAGCCGATTTGTTTGAAATAAGGCGATTACACCATAGCTATTAATTAATTAGGTATTTTAAGCCAATATTGTCGGATTTAGGCTTTAATACCACGATTATTAATTAACCGGGCATTTAGCCTAAATTTATTTAATTGAGGCAATTTGTTTGCCTAATGATGACATGGATGCATTTATGCAGTTGTAAATTATTAGGAGTAGAAAAGAAGCATGCATGAAGTGCTAAAATTAAATAGGCAGAGTTTAGTTCATGTACCTGATTTAATCGACGGCCACTTCTTAACTCCAGGTTAAGCTCCTCGTTAAGGGAATTTTAATTAATTTTAATTTAATTTAAGTGACCAATTATCACAACAAGAAAGCAATAAAAACTAAATTAAAAATGCAGAAAAAGCAGTAAAAGAATCGCAAGGAGCGTAGGGGAGAAGGAGCGTCCGTCAACACAGACTGAGTCAGGAAAACAGAAGGCTCGGGGCTGCTTTTATAGGCAAAAACGGACTATTTCGGCGGCAGGGCCGCCGGGGTTCGGCGGCCTGCCGCCGGAGCTCGGCAGCCCACTCCGGCGGCCGGGCCGCAGGACCTCGGTGGTTGGGCCGCGTTCTGCTGATGTTTTCGCTCCAGAGGCTTTTCCGGGAGTTCCGGACCTCCAAAAAATATTCCGGGACCAGTTTCGTGATCCTCGCGATGTTCCGGACGTTTTAAGTACCATATTGGCATACTTTCGGTGAACTTCCAAAATGGTCTCCGGTCCGGCCGGACTGTTTGCAGTCTGAGAAAAACAGGCTTTGTGAGCCTCAAAAAAAGGGTATTCATAGTTGACTGCAGCCGCTGTCGCCGCCTTTAAGGGCGGTCGCCACCACCGCGGCCGGGAAAACTGGCTTTTAGAGCCTCAAAATTTGAGTATTCACAGTATGCGGAGGATTTTGATCACCCACCCATCTACTGATTCATGGACTTCATGGCTAATTGAGTTGGGTCCAAATGAGATACTGTGGTTCATCTCATGGTACAACATCACCCGCTTCATCCAGGTCAGCTTTCGCCATTCTCGGGTTTACGTTTTAGGCCTCACACACTGTACTTGGTACTGCGCTTCGCGCGTTTTGAAGCAAATGGGGATAGACCAGACTGTTCCGATTATGGATGACTTTTCAGCTGATTCAGCCATTACCCCGGGCGTTACCCGAGCCGTCCTTAGGGCTTGGGTTAGAGATCATCGTATGGTTAGGCCTTTACCTAATCCTGCCAGTGTTCAGACTTCTCCTGAGTATCGGGCTTGGTTCATTACTGTTGTCTGGCCGATTGAGAGACCAAGGAGGACTGCACTGCTGAGTGTACTCGAAGGTTGGGTTCAGGCTGACGCTGATGATGAGGTTGGGACTGGTGAGGAGATTGTGCTGGCTCCTCGGACAGGCGAGGTTGGACAGAGTTTAACAACTAGGGAAGACTCAGAGGATGTTGCCCCACGGAGGAGACAGGACACCTAGACTCCTATAGGCTTTTACTATCTTTCTCTTATTTTGGCTTTTATTTGGCTTTTGGATTTTTTCTTTGGATGTATTTTTTTTTTTTTTTTTTTGCTTTAGACTTCATTATTTGTTTGGACTCTTTGCTTTCCGCTTGACTTTGGGCTTCTATTGGAATGAGATTTGACTTTTTAGCTTAAATTGAGAAAATCATTTAGCTTTCCAAGCATTTTCCAACTTTATTTATTTCAAGCTCTAATTTTTGCCTAAGCTGCCCTTTCGGGTTTTCACTTAGCTAGCTACCCATTTTTGCCTAAGCCGCCCTTTTTAGGTTTTCAGCTTAGCGGCCCCGACTTTTGCCTAAGCCGCCCTTTCGGATTTTCGACTTAGCGGGTTTTCTTTTTTTTTAATTTTTTTTATTTGGCAAAGAAGAATGAAATTATGAAATGATTTTTTTTATTAATGTTTAGACCGCGCCCAATGAGAGCTGCCTACATATCTCCGATATATAATTTCTTTTTTTTTCCGAGGAGAATCAGGTCTAATGTAGTTCATCTTACATTATGCAATGATTACAATTACACAAAATATCTTTTTAACTGATCTAAATTACATGGATTAATGAATTCCAAACCATCCAAATCAGTCAAAATAACGGCTCCGCCTGACAATATCTTCTTTAACACATAGGGTCCAGCCCAATGAGGACGAACTTCCCACGTGGATCTATGATTGGCTGTCTAATCTCCTTCAGAACCAAACAACCTTCTTCCAGTTTCCGGTCTTTGACCTTTTATTAAAATGACGTGCCATTCTTCTTTGATAAACTTGAGTTTGGTGGATTGCTCGCAATCGCTTTCATCCATACCCAAGAGTTGCAAATGATAATCTCAGCCCAATTTGCTTCGCTGATTTGGCTTTGCCGGATAGCTCTCGCCGACTGAACTTCCAGCTCAATAGGCAACACTGCTTCCATGCCATATACTAAGGAATACGGGGTTGCCCCAGTAGGCGTTCTGATTGAAGTCCTGTATCCCCACAAGGCATTTGGCAATTGTTCGTGCCAAGCTCTATGCTTTGAATTGTCTTCTGCAAAATGACCTTTATAGCCTTGTTGTAGCCTCTACGGCCCCATTTGTTTGTGGACGATAGGGTGAAGACTTGTGATGCTGAATCTTCTTTTTGCTTCAATAGGTCCGAAAATTCACTTTGAAAGTGAGACCCGTTATCAGTAATGATCTCAATGGTGTTCCATACCGCCAAAGGATGTTGGTACGAACGAACTGTGCTACTTTCTTGGCATTCAAGACCGAATAGGAGGCTGCCTCAATCCACTTAGTGAAGTAATCAACAGTAACCAGGATGAATTGATGGCCATTGGAAGCCTTTGGATGGATCTTTCCGATCACGTCTATGCCCCAAGTTGCGAAAGGCCAGGGCGAAGCATGGGATTCAGATTGACCGGAGGCTGCTTTTGCAGCTTGGCAAAAAGTGACACTCATGGCACTTCCGCGCGTGCCTCACGCAATCTGCATTCATGGTCGACCAGTAATAACCCAAGTTCATAATTTTCCGAGCCAAGGCTATCCCGTGCATGTGCGGACCGGACTCCCCATTATGCAAGGAATCCATGATGGTTTGAGCTTCCCCCTCATCAACGCACCTTGCAGGCCATTCAAACTTTTCCTATACAAAACTCCCCAGTAAGGAAATATCCAGATGCTAACTGTCTCAATGTCCGTTGATCAGTCTTGGTGGATCCCTCCGGGTTGGCTTCATTCTGAAGATAATTATGTATATCCCAATACCAAGGCTTGTCATCTACCAGATGCATGACGTGTGCTGGCTATTTCTGTAGCCGTACTGTCAGAGGTCGAATGACTTGGTCTCCCCCTACATTAACCATGGAGGCCAAGGTAGTTAGGGCATCTGGAAACTGATTTTTGGCGGGCGGCAGGTAGTGGAAAGATAGTTCCTCAAACTGTTGGGCCAATTCGTCCAGACGTTGTAGGTAAGGAACCAAACGCTCTTCCTTAATTTTCCATTTTCTCAAGGCTTGGGAGACTATTAAATTGGAATCCCCGAAGACCTTGAGGACTTTTATTTCCTTTTCCAGGGCCGCTCTAACCCCTTGATGCAAGCTTCATACTCGGCTTCATTGTTCGTGCAGTCGAAATCCAATTTGACTGCGATTGGGATGTATTCTCCACAAGGAGTTTTGAATACGACTCC